>NC_058133.1:97586402-97604473 GCF_016433145.1 Gracilinanus agilis | reverse complement strand
GAGATAATCAAATAGAGGAATCACTCACACAGAACAATGAATCAATCCATAAAATAATACAGCCAAGCCAGGGTAACAATCAAGATAACAACATGTTAATGCCATACAGAAACAACAATGTAGAGGAAGAAAATCCATTGCAAGATCAAAATGCATTGCAATCTGAGGGTCCAAAGCCAGAACAAACAGTAGTCATTTTACAACAGGAAGAGGACATGGGATATACAGAGATAGAGGCTCCAATGATTCAAGTGAATCAAAAAACAGAAACAGCTGAACCCATGAGCCAAGTCAAAGGAGAAACAGAAAGCAATGAACCACACAAGACTAGCATGCTACCAGAAAATAACTTAGCATATATGGACATTGAAGCAATTTTAGCATTAGATGAAATTAATACCAAGCCATCACAACCGTATCCTGTTTACACAGACTATGATGACATGAGTTCTGATGATGAAGAGGAAATGAAAAGAGTATATCGAGAAGCAAATGTGCCAGTAATCAGTGTATCAGACGTAGGCATTAAGGAAAGATGTGAGTGGCTATCTTTCATACACGTACTGGATGACTGATCTATCAAAAGTACAAAACACCTAAAGAAAAGCCTAAATACAGTAAGATTAAAAATATAATGTGGAAAAGACTATAGCAATGAAAATAGTATATATAAATGGAATCTAAGCAATATTGGATTGCCAGTTTCACCAATAGAGAACATTATCCCTCCAAAAGGAAAGCATATGTGAGTGGCTATTGATCCACAAAACCTAGCCAAGTAATTGCAAAATGCAAAATCTTTGCAAAACATTTGAAAGTGCATATAACGTACACATACAAAAACAATTGATTGATATTCCTGACAAAGCATCACAATCCACACTGTTCCTGTATCTGGACCAGAGAGCCCGTCCGACAACATGTATGACAACAGACAACATGTGATGGAGAAACAGAGAAGGGGGAAAGAATCAAGAGAAGAAAAGGAAATTGGAAAAATCACCAAGAAGAAAGATGCAAGAAAACAGTACTTGAAAAGACTTTGTGAAAAAACTTTTGAACTTTGAAGTTTGCAAAAATGGGTAATTGCACAAAGAAGAGGACAAGGAAATGATTTACGTAAGACTGATGCGACAATAGCACAAAAAACATGAATTAACCTCACACTTTAGGGATAAAGCAACCACAGTACATAGCATCAAGATACAAGAGAAATCTACAGACAACTTGAAGAAAATTAACAACTTTGAAAATAAGAGTATTTTGCATGCACAGTACATAAAAAGAACACAAAACACAACACAAAACTGATATCTAGTCAAGACCTCATGTAAATAAGCAAGTGTCTGAAGATTGTATAAATATAAAGTGTATATATATATATATGTATATATATACATATATATACATATATATATATATGATGTAAATAGTTGCAAGTTCCATAAGATTTTAACCATATAAGAAAATCAAGTGATTTTCTTGTCTGGTCAACATTGCTATGCAGAACTAATGCTTGTACAAATGTATAATAGTGTAAATAATGTAAATTTTATACATAACTGTAACATAAGTTGGAAAGGTAGAGTAGAATTGTAAATAATAGTCCCTAACCATTTAGATATCATATCATACTAATAATTTAGCAGATAATTAGGACATTAAACATAGGGAAAGTGCAGAAAGGATTAGGAAAGTTCAAAATTTTTAGCAAGCTAGGGAAAGCATAAGAATAAAATATATAACTCTTATTGGATAGATAACTAAGAATACTAACATACTAAAATAGATTCTCTATATAAAAACATTACATTTAAAACATAGGTAGTTTAGGCATAATTTGATAACAGCTAAGAATAATAAGATAGTTGTATTGCATTACTTTATAGACATATATTAAAAGTAGAAACAAGTTAAAATTCTGTTAAAATCATAGATGGGTTAAATAATTTAGAAGAATTTAAGGATAAGAAAATTGTCACACTGTAAACTAGGACATTGTGTTCAATGGAAAATTTTTGTGTTACAAAATTATTTTACATACTGTAAATATTGTTATATAAATTGCAACCCTCATCCCCTTAGCAACCTCTCCAAAACGCATTTTAGAATAGGAATAGATAGATAATTGATATAGTGATAAGGCAAGATAAGGATTTATTATTTTGGAGGGAGGGGGAACATAAGATAGGAATAGAAAATAGTGATGCATTAAAAAAAATGTCCCACCACACAAAACCGGAATACTGTAAGGATGGGGGATGGGACAAAAAGAGCCAGAAGAAGGCCATTGGTGACAGTTGGTGACAGTTAAGACCAGAGAGGATTCTGGGTAATTATCCGGAGGAAGAAGGAGGAGGAGGAGGAGGACTTCCGGTGGAGGACTTAGAGAGGGAGGAGGAGAACATCTCAGCTCCAATCCAGTCCTGAAGGCTTCCTGAGGATCTTTCTTTGGACATTGAAACCCCGATTCCCTGGTCAAAGGCATCCCATCGCTTCTCACCCAGCAAGACTTCTATAATGAGTTAGCTAAGTTTTGGGACTCCATTTTGGGAGCGATCTCTTAGGCTCCTTCTCCCTTTACCCAACCTTGCTGAGAGACCCTTTTCAGTTTGACTTGCAATTATAGAAAAGGATAGAAATAGAAACAGAAGAAGAAGGGATGAGGGGGAGATGCTTAGGAGTGGGAACCCTAAAGGTTCCCACCTGAGTGACGGACCCCATAGAAATAGAGAAGAGGGCACCCCAAATCCCTCTGCCCTTCACCCCTTTCCCCACTCCCTATATTGACATTAATAAAAGCCATTCATTAGTCATATAGAGTTCCAGAGTGCCTGAGAGACAACGAGGGGGAGGGGAATCACAGCTTGGTCTGGCTGCCTCCATCTTGGAGCCAGACCACCTGCTGTGAAGTTGGCTGACCTTGGGGGAGGCTTGCGTGAACCCTGCCCTCATTTTGAATCGGATTGGAGTTCCCATACCACCTCTTATAGGGAAGCCTCGCTCCTAACTCCTGTGGGGCAGCATGGCCATCCAGGCCACCCAGTTTTGGGGTGACACCCCCTCAAAGTCTTGGCAGTGAATATTCAACAGGAGGGGAGAGCTAGAAGAGTCTCACCTCATAGACTTTATCTCCCCTCCATCCCTAACATTAATTACTGGCTCTGTTTATTCTTATACCTTCTACATTTCCTATTTGATTTTTAAAATATTTCTTGAGCTCCTCTAGTAATTCTTTTTGGGCTTATGAGCAATTCATATTTTCCTTGGAGGTTTTGGAAACGGCATTATTGACTTTGCTGTTTTATTCTTTTTTTTCTGTTTTATTATTAATTTGTGTTTTGGTCTTCCCTGTCCAAAATAATTGTCTATGTTGACTTTATTTGTTATTTACTCATTTTCTGGCTTTTAGGAAAAAAACCAAACAAACCAAAACTGTTACAGATAGGCTCAGTTCCTGTGGTAAGGGGGAGAGGGGGGGGGCGCACTGTCTGAAGCTTCAGTTTCTTTGCATGGTTGCCTTCAGAGTCAGCTTTATTAATCTATAAGTTTTCAATTCCTCCAAGGTGGTATGTATAGGGAATAGGGGAAATGGAGGGAGCTTGGAGTGCCACAGGGGTTCTGAGGAACGGTGGTGATATATGGTAAAATGGGAAATGAAAGCATTCACTCTTCTGATGTTCAGTTCATCTTACACACACTAACCAACTAACCACCACCAATAGCTACAGTAGACAAGTCGTAGTTTTTACCCATGAGAAAGTAAAGCCCACTTAGCATAAGAAACTAGACAGTCACCAAAATAGATTCTGGGAAATATCATCTTCTTAGAATTCTGGGAACTCCTTGACTTCCAGCAGGAATCGGACAGACACCTGGGGCAGTGTCCTTGCTTGGCTCAGCCTCCCTGTCTCAAACTTGCTTTTCTCTGAGTTTGCACTCTCAACCTGACCTCACTCAAGAATCTAGAGGGGAGGGGAACAAGGCAAAGAAGACTCAATAACCCTTTGTGTCTTTAAGCAGCCATAAGTTTTTTTTTTTTTTTTTTTTTTTTTTTTTTTTTTTTTTTTTTTTGCCTTGGAACTGTGACCAAAGTCCCCTGATCCCCTGTGGCTGAAAGTGCTAATGTGTGTTAATGCTCCTTATCTCCCTGGAATTGCTACTCAGTCTGTGACCTGGACCTGAGTATGGGTAATGCAACAGAATCTTGCACCCAGAACCCCCAAAACCCTGTAATCTCCTTCCCATCTGATCCTGAGAGCCATGGAAGCCTTTGTGGCTTTTTTCAGCTGTATCTCCGTACCTTTGCTTGGGATCTGCTCCCACCAGGGTGGGATAGACCCCATCTGGCTATGAAAGTGAATATGCCAACCTCCTTGATTTGCTTGAGCCTCCCCCAGCTATCTAGGTACAGAGGAACTGAGTTAACCACTCAGGATATAGAATAGCTCTATAGACCAATAATTCAGTAACTGAGAATAAATTGACCTCATAAGGCAGAGCCAGTGACCATAAAACCAGCTTAGTTCAGAGTTTTCAACTAAATTCTGGACTTTCTGAAACATCCTTCTCAACTGTTACCATTTGTCCTTGGATTCTGTGCACTATCCTATGTATCTTATTAACTATACTCCAGCTTTGGATTTAGTGATTTCGTCCTTGCTTGTGTTGACTCTCCTCAATGTCCCCAAAATGTGTTAAGGAGTCAATGTCCCAGGTCCAGGAATTCTCCATTCCCTGTGACTTGAGCCCTTTATCCCATTCCAGAAGTCCTGAATAACACATCTTGTACCCTCCCTGGATCAACCCACTGCTTGCCTCACTTTGAAAAAAATATATAAACTGCCCCTTGCTTTCTCTTACCTGAGCTTACCACTACTAGGCTGATTGCTCCACATACACGTATCTGTTCCTATTTATTAAAGATCATTATTGAATTTACAGATTTTATACTGAATCTTTCAGGTATTAACTCCCTTTGGAGAAAGAGTAACTTTGATCTCATAGAGGTCTGTGCTTCACAAGGTGACCTTCCTCCTTGGGGCAGAAGGACTTAGGTCCCAGGGTCTGCCCTTGGCACATAACCCCTTGGGCATGCTCCTCCTTGGGGGAAGAGGGTGCTAAGTCCCATAGAGGTCATACCTCAATTTACACTTTTGGCCCAAGTTGTCTTCGCCTGAAAAATGGTTCTACCCCATCCTTTGTCCTTCCAGAATTTGTTTTCAGGTATTATATCAAAGTTGTTTGGTAGATATCAGTTGAGTCCTTGTGTCTTCTCTGACATCTTGGCTCCATCCATCAATAATTTTTATTATGTAAAATTGATGTTTCTGCACAGACAAGATTAATTCTTTTAGGACAAGAAAGGAAGAAGACACTCAATATGTGTGTGTCTGTGTGTAATCTTTGTATCACATTTCTCTGATTAGGATTTGGTATCCAAGATAGAGACAACTAACAACTATACAAGTCTAAAAGCTACCTCTCAGTAGATAAGTAGTAAAAGGATATTATCACAGAGCAATTGTATGAAAGAAAACTTCATAGCACAAATAAGAGAAATGCAAATTTAAAAAAATCCCGATATTTCACTGCAAATCCTCAAAAGTAGCAAAGATGATAAAAGATGTTGATTTGAAATACAGAGGACTACCAAAGTAGCAACAATAAGTCTTTAAAGTATTGCAATCTGGAGCACCCCAAAGCTTTAAAATCCAGGAATGCCTGTGAGGGGCAAAGAGTATTGTGTTTAAAGGTATTTAGTGCTCAGGAGAGGCAGTGACAGGGAATGTAAAGTTATTCTACAAAATGGTCAATAGACTGGGAGTTGTGACATCTGGTCAGAACAGAGACCAGCAATAGGAAGTGTCCAAAGAAACAACAGAACCAATTTTTTACTGGTTTGGACCATCTGGACCATCTATCCTCAGATAGTTCCTGGCTTTGTGGCCAGATTGAGTTCACCTCATAGCTAACTGCATTTGACAATGGGAATAATCTTAAATTGGCAGAGCTGTGAATTAGTACATGCATTATAGAAAACAATACAGAATTATGCAAATAAAATGAATAAAATGTTCATGCCTATTGACTCAAACAATCTAATATTAGGCATGTACACTAAGAAATTCATTGATAAGACTGACATTTTCAGCAGTACTTTTTTTGGCAGCAGAGAACTGGCACAAAGTATATGCCTACTGACTGGGAAATAACTGAACCAATCATGATACATGAATGTCATGAGCTATAATTGTGCTTTAAGACATGATGTCTATGAAGAAAACAGAGAAGCCTAAAAAGTAAGATGTGAGAAAATTTATGAAATGTAAAAAATATATAAAAATGTATTTTTACCAAACAAGAAAATTGACTATGGGAGAGTAAATTAAAATATTTGAACACTATTTTTTGATTGGGATAGAGGAAAAGAGCAAAGTCTTTGCCTTTGGAGGAAGTATGTCTCAGCTGAAAGAACATTGACTTGAGTCAGATAACCTGGGTACTAATACTGTTTCTGATATAGAAACTGCACAAAACTGGTAAATCACTTAATATCATGAGCATTACTTTTCTTATCAGTGAAAAGGAGGGGGATGGACATACTGGCATCTAAGGTCTCTTGTTCTAGATCCATGTTCCAGTGATTTTGCTGAAGTCTTACTTTAACATGAGATATATATTATACACACACACGTAAAATAAAATCCTACAGCTCATGATGAATAGATTATATTCTTCATTTCTGACTTTTTTAAAAGAGAAAAAAAGGAACAAAATTTAAAACCAAAACCCTTTGAAGAAGAGCATCTCATCCAGAAAATCAAGTGACAAAGAACCAGAATAACTTCATCAAGAATATATCATGCCAGGGAGTCCAGACCTCTGTGAAAGCCCTTGCACACCAAGAGACAGAGAGACAGAGAGTGAGTTGTAAGAGGAGACACTTTGGGACTTTCTTGTGGTTCCAAGAAGGAGACCTAAGTTATTGGTTTCTTCATATCTTCTTTTCTGTTCCAAGTTAAGGAAATGGAGCCTTCTGTCTTATGAGTTTCCAAAGGTTATGTGAATACCAAGATTCTTCATGTCTGCATTTTGCAACCAGCTCTGCATTGGTGTCCCAAAGAGTAAAGAACTGACCTGCATGAGTGACCTTCCGGATCTAACTCGGGCAGTAACTGAGAGAGAGATCTATACAGCAGTGGTGCCATATCTGAATTTCAACTTTTTGGGAACAATAGAGAAATTGAGGTAAGAGTGAACCTACTCTCCCCATATGTTAAGGTCAGGTAAAAGTACATTCCTGAAATGCTGTGGGGGAAAATTTTGTTCTATTTTTCCCCCATTATATCTTAAAAGTTAATTGCCTTTTCTAAGGACTAATTGATGTTAAGTGGGTAAATGGAATTGGAATGCTAATTATTGGCATATAACATAAGAACTATTCAAATGATTAACACAAAGACTACTGAAATTTGTGCACACAGTTGACTAAATGCAAATCACTTGATGAAGCAGATTTAGGAACAACAACATTTACCAAATGATTGCTAACACAGCCCTGACAGAAATCTGTTACATATTGAGAGTTTTACTGCTTGACTGAACATGCAAGAACCTGTCCCATCTGGCACTGAAGCTGGGATTTCACAGAGCAAACTAGTGACATTTATATAACTTCCCTACCCTCTTTAAACAAACTACATTTTCTACTTCATATTGCATAATTGATAACAAAACTCATGTCACTCAGTGTTGAAAGAATGGCAAGAAAAGAGGAAAATTACTTCATTATTAGTGGATAACTGAATTAGTCCATTTATTTTAGAAAGCAATTTAGTACTCCACCCAGAAAACTATTAAATTGTGTACCTTCTGATGAAACAAAGTTACTACCAGGTCTATATCTCAAGGAAATCAAAGAAAGAGGAAAAGAATCTATATGTATAAAATATTTATAGCAACTTTTTTGTAGTACTAAAAAATTAGAAAAAGCAGATGCCTGTCTGTTGGGAAATAGTTGAACAAGTTATGGCAGATATATTATTGCACTATAAGAAATTAGGAAAGACATGATTTCAGAGAAATCTGGGAAAACTTATATGAACTGATGCGAAATGAACAAACCCAGGAAAACAATTTATACAAGACCATAATAAAACTCTTTTAAAAAGCTAAGGTTGGCATTCTGGATGGCAATTTGGAACTATGCTCAAAAGGCTTTAAAAGACTATCTGCCTTTTGATCCAGCCATAGTACCGCTTGATTTATACCCCAAAAGAGATAATAAGGAAAAAGACTTGTACAAAAATATTTATAGCCGCTCTCTTTGTGGTGGCAAAAAATTGGAAAATGAGGGGATGCCCTTGAATTGGGGAATGGCTGAACAAAGTGTGGTAACTGTTGGTGATGGAATACTATTGTGCTCAAAGGAATAATAAACTGGAGGAATTCCATGTGAACTGGAAAGACCTCCAGAAACTGATGCAGAATAAAAGGAACAGATCCAGGAGAACATTATACACAGAGACTGATACACTGTGGTACAGTCAAACATAACAGACTTCCCTACTAGCAGCAATGTAAGGACCCAGAGCAAGGCTGAGGGACTTATGAGAAAGAAAACCAGCCACATTCAGAGGAAGAACTGTTGGAGGAGAAACACAGAGGAAAAACAACTGCTTGAACACATGGGCTTTTGGGGATATTATTGGGGATGTAGACACTAAACCAGTGATTCCCAAAGAGGGCACCACTTCCCCCAGGTGGGTGCCACAATCCAGGGGGGCGGTGATGGCCACAGGTGCATTTGGAGGTGGTGAATAACTGTAAGGGGGTGGTGATAGTATGTGACGGGGGCACTAAGTAATATTTTTTCTGGAAAGGGGGTGGTAGGCCAAAAAAGTTTGGGAACCACTGCACTAAACAATAACTCTAGTTCAACTATCAATAATATGGAATTAGGGCTTAATCAATGATACATGTAAAACCCAGTGGAATTGTGCGTTGGCTCCAGGGGGTAGGGGGGCTTGAGGAGAGGGAAAGAACATGAAACATGTAAATATGGGAAAATATTCAAAATAAAAATAAAAATGAAAAAACAAAAAACAAAAAAATCCTCCCAAATTAAAAAAATTTTTAAAAAAGCTAAGGTTGGGACACTTAGATGCTCAGTGGATTGAGAGCCAGGCATAGAGATGGGAGGACCTGGGTTCAAATTTGGCCTCAGATGTGTCCTAGATATGTGACCTGGGAAAGTCACTTAATAATCCTAATTGCCTAGCTCTTACCACTCTTCTGCCTTGGAACTAATACACAGCATGGATTCTAAGATGGAAGGCAAAGGTTGAAAAAAGAAAGAAAAAAAACTAATCACAATTCCAGAGAGCTCATGAAGAAACATGCTACCTACCTCTAGACAGAGAGATGATAGGTTTGCAGTACAAATTGAGGCCATTTTTTGGACATGGAAATTTTAAACTTGAAAAAAACACAGGACTATTAAAATAGTCAGAAAAATCACTTTTTTAATTAGGGAAAAGGACGTGTACTAATAAACTCAGAACTGTATGCCGCAACCCTCACAGAGTCCCCTTGACTGTATGCTTGCTCTGGTGGGCCCCTGGGAATCTCACCACTTGGATGAAAAATTCCAAAGAGCCATTAAAGTGGGAAGCCTAAATACCTTTCTAGGAGAATATGGGGACTGAGGATGAATGGGATAGTTGATTGGCTTTGCAGTGGCAACAAAGGAAAATGAGGAATCCCAGACAGGAATAACAGTGAAGGGCTGATGCTTTACAATGGACACAAAAGGGAAAGATCCAGCCAAGGGCTGGGCTACCAAGGGGCCAAAAGAGATACTTAACACCTGATGGGATTAGCCCTCTCTACCTAAACTACTTTAAGGTCTGTGTTTCATCTGAGTCTCTGAGGTTGGACTTTTTCCTCAGGGAGGGACTCTCTTATGATAAGGTCAAACCTGGGGCTTTTTCACCTTTAAGCTAACTAAACTGGGGTTCATCAAATCTCACTAGGCTGCAAGTTTGGGGATTTCTAGATTCCACATTGACAGATAATGCCTGGGTTTGTTTTGTTTGACTATATATGTTTATAACAGGTTTTCTTTTTCTTACTTTTTTCAACAACATGAGAGAAGAGAGAAAATGCAGACTTTAAAATGAAATTGAATTAAAAAATAAAACAGCTAAAAATTCTTGTCACTCAGTAACTATGGGTGATAAAGAAATGTTTTCATTTTTAAATTCAGCATGAAGAATACATGTAAAATGCCAGCAAATTTCCAGATTACAAAATGTGTTAATTATTACTATCATATGCTTTTCAACTGCTTTTACCACAGTTCCTTTGTTTTTGTTGACTCCTTCCTAGCCAATATCTTGGCTTGATTACAGAAAAAGTCCTTATATACATATACCTAAAAGAGTGATAGAATCACAGAATTGAAATGGTCCTTGGAGATCTCTCTCTCTCTCTCTCTTTCTCTCTCTTTCTCTCTATTTTTCTCTCTCTATTTCTCTCTCTCTAATCTCCCTCCCTGCCTATAATTCTTAAAGATAGTTCTTAAAAAAACAAACAAAAAATTTTACTTTAGACTCTTTTCTCTTGCAATAAAGCCTAAAAAGAGGAAGTATAGTTTGACTAACTTTAAGGATTCTCCTCATATTTAAAATATGTTGATCAAAGTAACCATTCTTGCTTTTTTTTCAAGGTAGTATTTGAATGAATCAGTAAAAGTAGCAGCAAAAATAATTTAGGCTAACTGAAGTTTAATGGACTTGGGAGTAAGAAAGGTCAAAGAAATATGTACATCTAGAAAGAAATGAAATAATTTTCTAAAATTTGTTTTGTTTAAAATGAATTTATTTTTAAAAGTAGGTAGACAAAAAAGTAAATGCCCTTGATTGTTGATTGTAACTAATCCAAATTACCACTAGATGTCATCATGTCTCTGCTCACTATATTTTTTACCTCAATGGAAAAAAAATAGATCCACTAAATTATACAGTTTATACAAATACATTTAAACCATATACGCCCATTCCATGAGAGAATTATAACAATCCTTAGTGAAATCACTTTCCATAAATTCTTAGTGTTTTTTTAAAAAATTTAATTCAATCATTGATTTCATCAGTGTAGGGAATTCCTATTAAGGAAATTTCTTCCAGTGGTGCAAATCACCAAATTTCTGTAACATTGACTTAAAGAATTACTTAGAGATACTGAGACGTTAGATAACTTTCATATGGTCACATAGCCAATGTACATTTGAGGCAAGACCTGAACCCAGGTTTTCATGATCTCGAAGCCTATCCTCAGGCTGCATCTATATTACTTTTAAAAGAGGTTAATTGACAACTAATCTTTATATTTTATAGTGATATTTTGGGAAATAGCCAGTGGACACTTGTAGGCGCTATTTTCTTCATTTCATCAAAACTTGGGTTTTGTTGCTGTTGTTGTTTACTGGTAACTTAGATTTATTTTTTGGTTTGTTTCAGTGAATTTCCACCTTCACATTTGTACTGTGAGGCTGCTCCTTTCTTGGGTTTTGCTGGTCTAATAAGCAAGCTGTCCCAGGATCATGGCATTATCTGTTGCTTGGCTACTGAGACTATATTCTGTAATGCCTCTTTTCCATCACCCTTTTTCACAGCTCTTCCTTACTTTTTTTTTTATCTTTCACTATTCATCACTCAATTAATTCTACCTTGAGTAAATTTTTGTCATGTTATACACAAGTCCTCTTTAAGCTACTTTATCTCCTTTCCAGTTCTTTCCCAGGTAACTCAGGAAAACATTCTTCTCTTTCATCTCTCAAATCCAATCTTTTTTTTATATCTGTAAGTTCTCCTCCTCCTCAATACAAACCTTAAGAAAAAGACAACTATCCAGATTTTCTTAGAAACATTTTTTATTAAAGTCACTCTTTGTCCAAATGACAAACTGGTTAATAGTAGTGAGGGAAACGGGTGGCAACAATGAACTTTACTCTGTGGACTTTGATTTTTACTCAAATTTAGGTGGTTAATTTTTGCCCTCCTTTGGAGGTTGCCAGAGTTCATTATTTTAACAACTATTGCCATTCCTTACAATAAAAGGTTATTAAAAATAGTGATTGCAATTTAATCTCTTTAAAGCAGAAGTTGTTAAGTGTTTTAAAAGAAATATGTAAGCTTTGTTTAAAAAGAGATGTGGAGACAACTATTGTAAATGATTAACTTTTTTCCAAAGAAATGCTGAGTGTATTTGCTAAGGAAAACTTCTTAATGCTCTCAGCATAGTTCATGGCTTTATTAAACCACTGAAGATGAGGCTAAAAGGATTGGCTTTTACCATGATACTGATTTTTTCAGGAGAACTCTTTGCAGAAGGTAAAATTTTGCCCTTTAAAATATAAATCTAAAGTATCATCCAGCCTGCATGCTTATGTGCTCTTGTTTTCCTTTCTGCCTTCTGAAAAATATTATTTGTTCTGTAAATATTATTTCCTTACTATTTAAAAATATTTTTCCTTGAATTAAAATAATTTTTCTTTAAAAAAGAATGCCTCATTAAAAAAACTTTTGAAAGGTATGAATAATCAAATGATCAGACACTGAGAGAGTTGACAATTTTACAAGAAGTTGAGCCTAGTCTTTTTTCCAAGTGATATCTTAGGGATTTCAATATTTTTGTATTATTTCACACAATATGTTGATGTCATAAAAAGTTCAGAAGATTAGAAATATTTAAACTTACTTAACCTCATTGCAACCCAAGAAATTGTTATTGCTAGAATCATTATTCTCATTTTATAGCAGAGGACTAAGATCACACAAGTAGTAAGCTCTGGAGTTACTTCTTATAACCAATTTCTATATTATTACTTTTATATATCTTGCCCAATCATCCCCTTTTCCCCTCTCCTGTTGTTCCTCACTCTTGGAAGTATCATTTCATGAGAGAGGAACTCTAGATATGAGCAGAGTCCTATGGTAGAAATGACCTTGTGTATCAAATCAACCAGTTCAATTTTATCCTCTAACTTCCCCATGATGATCCTCATTATTAGTCTCACCATCTCATACCTGGGTTTATCTTCCCAATCCTTTTTGGTACCAATTACTCTTAGAAGCTTTAATTTCCTGTCTCTCAAAGCATGGTATTCTCTAAAGACACAATATTCTCTTGAAAATTGAGAAAGGAAACATTTTACCAAACTCTTTTTTTATGACAGACATAGTCCTAATACAAAAATCAGAGAAGGATAGAGCAAAAACAGAACTATAGAGTAATATTATTAATGAATATTGATTAAAAATCTTAAAAAAAAAAGGTTGGCAAAAAAGACTATGGCAATATATCCCCCAGATCATTCATTATGATAAAGCTGGACCTAAATTCCTTGACTTTAGGGAAATAACTTTTGGTTATATATATATATATATACATATATATATATATATATATTTGTTAATTATTATATATACAACTTGACTATCCAATTCTTATTAGAAATATTTGATATAAAAAATCTTCCCAGTTGACTATTGTCCTTTCTATCTGAGTTACATTAATTATGTTCATGTTTTTCAATTTTATGTCAACAAAATTATCGGTTTTATTCTCTGTAATTTCCTCCAAACCTTGTCTGGTTAAAAATTCATCCCTTTCACAAAGTTGTGAAAGATATATGATCTCCTTCACTTTTAATTTTTTAATGATAAGGTTTAAACACTTAGATCAGTTATCCATTTACAATTTATTGTGAAATATGGTGTAATTTGTCTGTTTAAACCTGATTTCTGTTGAGCTATTTTTCCATTTTTCCAGTAATTCTTTGTTTGAGATTTGAGGGAGCATGTTTTGCATTCTTATTTTTTATTATCTTTTTTTCATTATCAAAAATCTCCCAATATTTCTGCTCCTCCATATCCCTCCTCCTAAAATCGTCCAAACAATTTGGAAAATGTAACAGACATGTTTTTCTTCATGAGAAAATCCTAGAAAAATCATGGACAATCCTTTTTTCAAGCATAGGTGAATAGTTAGAGAGGTATGTGGACATTGTGAAAGGGGTGTATTCGGGAGCCTACAGAACACTGGTGAAGAAAGAGACTAGACAACAGGGCAAGAGGAAGTCCTGGATCCATATAGAGCCACCTTATGTAGGGTACAGGAAAGATGCCAAGTGGGAACTTTTTTACTCACTATGCAGTCCTGAGCATAAATCCAGAGCAGAATGAGAAAAGATTTGGCTTTAGGAGTGAAAAAGAGGTAAGGGTGTTCAGGAATAAGTAGTGGTGAAGGGTATTCTGCAAGGAGGTCATTCATAATCTAGTAGCAGTAGTGTGGTTTAGACTGCAGGAGTAAGTGGTGTCTCAGTTCTAGACCAATTTGAAACCCATAGAGAATAACCAGGGCAGAAATCCCAGACCCAAAGGAAACTTTATTTGTACCCAAGTAAAAACTGTCTAAAAATTAGAACAGACAAAATAGAAGCCAATACCTCCATTAGAAAATAAGAAATATCAAAATAAAGTTAAGAGACTGAAAAAGTAAAAGAAAGTGTAAAGTATCTCATAGCAAAACAACTGAGCTGACCTGGAAAGCAGATCAAGAAGAAAACAAATTTAAACTCTTAGACTACTTGAAAGCCCAGACCAAAAAAAAAAACAAAAAACAAACAAACAAAGAAATTAGACATAATATTTCAAGAAATCTTAAAACTATTCAGATATCTTGGAACTGGAAGGAAAAGTAGAAATAGAAAGGATCCATTAGTCACTTTCTGAAAGAAACCTCAAAATGAAACAACAAGGAACATTACAGATAAAATCTAGAATCGACAGTTAAATAAAAAATACCTCCAGTAATTATAAAGAATTCAAGAACTGATGAGCTATGTCAAGATCACACACAATTTAGTAGCCACTACTATTAAAGAGCAGAGATACTAGAATATGATGTTCTAGTAAGGCAAACGATATAGGTTTACAGTCAAGACTAACTTATAAACAAAACTAATTCTAGAGGAGAAAAATGAATTTTAATGAGAGGACTTCTAAGGATTCCTGATGAAAAGACTATAGAACTATTTAAAAATATTAAAATTCAAACACAGGAGTCAAGAGAAAAATAACAAGATAAACACAAGAGACTAAACATGGACAAGTTGCTTACATTTTAATATGGGAGCATATACATGTCTCTACTCTGAATGAACCATATCATCATCTGTAATCATAAAGGGAGTTTAATTTTTACAGCAAGCCTGAGGGTGGTTCTGTTATGTCTTTTTTTTCCCCTTCTAGTAACAATATGCTTTTTAGCTTTTTATTTTGAAAAAAAAATTTTCCCCAGATTACATGTTGATACAATTTAAAATAACTGTTTTCTGACATTTTGTGATTCATGTTCTCTCCCTCCCTCCCTCTCACCTCATCCCTCTCCCTAAGAAGGCAGGTAATATGATATAGGTTGTACATATATTATCATATAGTACATATTTCCATCTTCATCATTTTGTGGAAGAAGACACATGTCATTTACACTAGAGAAAAACTGAAGAAATAAAGTGAAAAATGGTATGTTTTAATCTTCATTCATATTCCATCAGAACCTTCTGTAGTGGATAATCTTTTTCATGAATGAAACATGTCTGCTACATTTTAATGATCTTAAGAGAAGAATGGAAAAAGAAGGGAAAAGAATCACACTGGGATTAGAGACAAAGGAAAAGAAAGGTTAGGGAAATGTTATAGAGACACCTTTCAAAGACTTAAGAACTTGAATCAGTGCATAATAATAAGCAACCATAACTCTAGAGGATGGATGATGCAACATGTTATTCATCTCCTGATAGAAAGATGAGAGATGTAGAGTACAGAATGACATACATACACACATGTATATATATATGTATATATTTTTCTTCTTCTTCTTCTTATAGTGGTGACCAACAATAGAAATTTGTTTTACTTGATTACACATTTATAAATGTGTAATCAAGTAAGACAAATTTCTTTTGTTGGTCTTAAATTTCTATTGTTGGTCTTTAATTGTTAATTGGGTAGAAGATAGGGATGGGGTGGAATGGGATATGAATACCAATTGAAAAAATAAAATGTAATAAAATCATTCAACTGTATAAAAATAAAATATCTCACGCTCCCCACCTCCACTTTTTTTAGGTAAATCCTGTGATATGCCTAATGTTGAGCATGGAAGGATTGCTCAGTATTACTACACTTTTAAAAATCATTACTTTCCAATGAACCTAGACAAAAAGCTTTCATTTTTTTGCTTGGCTGGATATACATCCAAGACTGGGAAACAAGAAGATATAACTACATGCACATCAGAAGGATGGTCCCCAAAGCCTGAGTGTTTCAGTAAGTCAACTACATTTGCCAATGAAATATCTTTTATTGTGAATGCAATTAATTTGAATTCATCAGGGACAAAATGAAACCTTGTGAATTGTTTAATAAAAAAAAAAAACATGGCAGAGGAGATATTGCTGGACTTAAGAGTTAGGAAGAACTATCTTCAAATACTCCTTCAGACACTTAAACTTGTTTGACTGTGAGTATCCTTCTTATCTTCTAGGTGCCCTCAAGTCATTCTAGCATTTATCTAGTAAGCCATAGATGAGTTGCAGGGATTGTACTCTGCATTGGTGGAAGGAATTCCTCTCTAGAAAATAACTAATAGTCATTAAGCAAGTCTGAAGACTTAGCACAAAACAGTGTTATGGTGGTATTGGAATCTGTTATGATTGTGGGTTAATATAAACCCTCCTGCTGCTAAGGAATATAATTAAGCCAATATTTGAAGACTGGTGGTCTATAAATCCACCTGAAGTTGAAATAGCTGCTCTGATAGTGAAGCTGGAATCAGCTGTTGCTTCTGCTAGATTCCAGCTGGCAGAGGAACCTTGAGGTCTTATCAACCTTAGCAACCAGGAATAGTTTGAACCAGGAAGGCCTGCCTGATGTGGACACCAACCAGTTCTTCTTGAGATCTAATCCTAGTAAGCCAATCCCCAGGTTGAATTAGGCTGCTCAGCCAATTAAGCTTGATGACAATGTTCTGACTGTGGTAAGAAGTATTGGCAATATGTTCTCAAAGGTAGGCTATAAACTAATGACACTTATGATGGTTGTAACAAATATTTAATTAATAACTAAGGGGAGGTAAAGGAAATGGGAGAGTGGGAAAGGTAACCCTGTAGATCTAAGCTAAGGATAACTAAGTATCCAGGCTATGGATAAAATGACCTAGGTGCTGGAATTTGAAGACCTTGAGAGTCTCTCCAAATCCAGATTAGCGTCAGGAAATACAGGGATTATAGGTAGATAAACCTTTGAATCTAACAGAAGATGTTGTCAGAGGATGGTCAATAAATTAAATTGATGTGGATAATCCTACCTGCCTATTGAAACTAACCACCCCCCTGAGCCCTCTCACTTCCCTCCCACATCCCTGGAAAGGCTGAGAAAAAGTCAACCCTAAGGGGGTTTGTGCTCCTCAATTTATACTCCTTTCCCAACTGCCGGATTGGCACATGCCTGGGGCTGCCTTGCCAGGTTCTGTATTCTAAAGGGGCAAACTGCTCTTTTGTAGCTGCAAAAATGGCTGACCATTTTCTATACATTACAACAGACATGCATATCATCATCCTGTGATGTGAGAATGCCATTGAAATAACTCTATAACATTAATGGTGTCCTCTGGATCAAAAAAGGCACATGTACATGGGTTCATAGATTTAAAAATATAAGGGACTTTAGAGTCCGTTGAATCTGACCCCCTTATTTAACAAATGAGGAAATTGAAAATGAGAGAGGTTAAGTGACTTGTTCAGGGTCACACAATTATTAAGTGTCTGGGGCAGGACTTGAACTCAGATTTTCTTCACTCCAAGACCAACTCTGTCCATAGTACCACCTGGGATGTTTTAATCCTTTAACTAATAGCATTATACTTTTAAAAAAATCTTCCTAAGTCTGTCCTACTCGAATATTTTTCTACCTTAACTTTAAATTTCTCATTGTCTATCA
>NC_058133.1:97461283-97578535 GCF_016433145.1 Gracilinanus agilis | reverse complement strand
GGAGGTTTCTTTACAAGTCTCAGGGCGCTGCTTCCACAGTCGTATACCCGTCTGCACTGGTTCCCCACTCAGGGTTTCAGAGCTTTAGCTTGTGGCTGTGTCTGCCTCCACCCACGCCTCTGCCCATGCCTGCGCTCTGAGCCCAAGCTCTGTGCCCTGAGTCCGCTCTCGGCGTCCTGCTCCCGCGCTCAAATTTTGTGTGTGTTCGTTAGCTTTTTTGGGTCCTAAATCTTGCTGCTCTCAGGAATAGGCCCCGGAGCTGCCAAAGACTTGATGGGTGCCCCAAACTTGCTCTATTTCTTTTTAGCTGGCTTCGGCGCTATAGGTGTTGTGTGTGGAGGGGGTGGGGATGGGGTGGTTGCTCAGCCTGCGATTTAGTGAGAGCTGTTTCACCCCTTTATAGCATGGAAATGCCTCGATTCCACGTACCTTCCACGCTGTGCCCTGTTGTGGGGTTCCTCTGTTCATCTGGACTTGTTTTTATGTCCCCTTGAGGAGTTTTGTGTGTTTCCGTCAGGAGAGGTTAAGAGCTGCTTCTTACTCTGCCGCCATCTTAACCTGGAACTTGCTATAAATATTTTTAAACATATAAACACTTTTATTCTTTTAAAAACATTTCTTGGGGCAGCTGGGTAGCTCAGTGGATTGAGAGCCAGGCCTAGAGACCGGAGGTCCTAGGTTCAAATCTGGCCTCAGACACTTCCCAGCTGTGTGACCTGGGCAAGTCACTTGACCCCCATTGCCCACCCTTACCACTCTTCCACCTATGAGCCAATACATAGAAGTTAAGCGTTTAAAAAAAAATTAAAAACATTTCTTGTTTATAGTAGTGGTATTGTTGGGTCAAATGATAATAACAGTTTACTAGCTTTTAGCATATAGTTCCAAATTGTTTTCTAGAATGACTTAAATAGTCAACAGTACCACCAATAGGGCAATAATATATCTGTTTTTCCACAGTATCCTTGGCAGTTGTCATTATTTGTTTGTTTTGTTTTTTTGTTTTTTTTTGTCAGCTTTGTCAATCTTTGAGGTAGCATGTCAGGGTTGTTTAAATGTTCATTTCTCCAGTTATTGTTGATTCAGAACATATTTTTCCTTATGGCTATTGATAGTTTAGATTTCTGCTCTAAAAACTACCTATTTCTATTCTTTAACCATTTATCAATTGGGGAATGGCTTTTAATCTTATAAATTTGTGTCAATCCCAATTTCTCAAAAATGATTCCTTTATTATAGAAAACTGTGCCAGTCATCCTTCCCATTTACCTGATTCTCTTCTAATTTTACATGCATGTTTTGTATAGAACCTTTTAAATTTCATTTAATCAAAATTGTTCATTTTACATCCATTTCTTGTTTGGTCATGAACTTTTCTCATGCCCATTGATCTGGCAAGTAACTTCTATGGAACTTAAATTTATTTGTGATGTTATATTTGATGTCTAAAGTCATGTACCCATTAGGAGCCTATCTTGGCATCAAGTGTGGTATACTGGTTTATACATAGTTTTCATCAGATTTATTTCCAGTTTTCCCAGCTGTTTTGATAAAATAATGAGTTCATGTCCCAATATCTGGGACCTTGAGATTTATCAAATACTATACCACTATGCTTACTTGTTTCTGCATACTGTATACCTAACTTTTTCTACTGTTCAACCTTTCTATTTCTTACCCAGAAAACATTTAACAACTTTTTAGGGGGATGATTATGATATTGTAATATAGTTTGAGATCTGGTACTACTAGACCCCCTTCCTTCTCACTTTAAAAAAATAATTCCCTTGATGTTCTTATTTTTTTGTTTCTCCAAATACATTTTGCCATTATATTTTTTCTAGCAACATTCCTTGGTAGTTTGATATATATGGATCTGAATAAGTAAATTAGTTTAATTAACATTGTCATATTTACTATATTGGCCTAGCCTACTTCTGGGCAATTAATATTTCTCCAATTATTTACATCTATCTTTATTTGGGGAAAGTATTTTGCAATTTTCTTTCTATAGTTACTGATTGTGTTTTAGCAATTGCACTCCCAAGTATTTTATACCTTCCATAGCTATTTTAAAAAGAATTTGTCTTTCTATCTCTTCTTGATATATCATGTTGGCAAGTTAAAGAAATTATGATTTCTGTTGGCTGATGTTATATCCTGCAACTTTGCCATAGTTATTGTTTCAATTGAATTTTTAAGCTGATTTTCTGGGTCCCCTAAACTAACTATCACATTATCTGCAAAAAGTGATTTTGTTTCCTCTTTACCCTACGTTTATTCCTTACTTTATTGCTTAGGTTTCTAGCTTACATCTATTACAGAAAATGCTGACTTTTGGGTTTAGATATATGACTTGTTATTTTTTTTAAACCCTTAACTCTCTGTGTATTGGCTCATAGGTGGAAGAGTGGTAAGGGTGGGCAATGGGGATCAAGTGACTTGCCCAGGGTCACACAGCTGGGAAGTGTCTGAGGCCAAATTTGAACCTAGGACCTCCCGTCTCTAGGTTTGACTCTCAATCCACTGAGCTACCCAGGTGCCCCTATGACTATTATTTTAAGGAAAGGTCCATTTATTATAATGCTTTCTAGTTTTTTAAAAATAGGAATGACTTGGATTTTGTAAAGTTTTCTTGCATTAATTGATGTAAACTGATTTTTATTGTTTTTATTTTAAATTTTATAAACTATGCTTAACAGTTTTCCTAATATTGAATCGGCTTAGCATTTCTGGTAAAATTCAGCCTTATATTTATCTTTCTTATATGTTGCTATAGCCTACTTGCTAATATTAATTTTTTAATCAATTATGAGATTTTTTTAAATTGAGGAAATTTAGTTTGATGATTTTCTAAATGTTTTTTTAGTTGCATGGACAATTCATTTATATGCCTATTGATGAAAATGTTTAAGATTTAAATTTCCCCCTAAATGCTACTTTGTTTCCATCTCAAAAGTTTGTGTGTTATTTCATTGTTGTCATTATCTTTAATTAGGTTATTGATTGTTTCTATGATTTGCTCTTTGACACACCCATTCTTTAGGATTAAGTTATTTAGTTTTCAATTAGTTTTTAATATTTGCTTCAAAGGCCCTTTATCGTATATACATTTTATTATACTATGGAAAAATGCATTTAATAATTCTGGTTTCTGCATTATCTGTGAGAGATTTATGCCATTAACAAATAGTAAATTTTTATGAAATGTAATTCACACCTGAGATAAATTATACTTCTTTCTATTCCCATTAATATTATTTAGAAGGCTATCATACCTAATTTAAAAAATTCTATTCAGGCCCTTCATTTATTTTTTAATTTATTTTTTGGTGAATTCATTTAGAACTGAGAAGGATAAGTTAGGTCCCCTTCTATTATAATTTTACACTCAATATAAATTCTTGTAACTTTTAATTTTTCCTTTAAGAATTTAAATGCTATGCAATTTGATGCATATATGATTAGTATTGACATTAATTTACCAGGAATATCAGAAAAATATAGCTTCTCTGATTTTTCCTTTTAATTAGGTATATTTTTGCTATTCATTGATAAGATTATATTTGCTACTCTACTTTTTTACTTCAATTGATGTATAATAGATTCTGAACTAGCCCCATACCTTAACTCCGTATATCTTTTTTTCAAGTGTTTTCTTATCATGTTTAATTTTTAAGATTCCCCCCCCCCACCAGATTACGTGAATATAATTTAAAAAATCATTCTTTGTTCTCTTGTTCTCTTCTTCCCTTCACACACCTCACCCCTCTCCAAGACAGCAGGTAATGTGATATAGGCATGTGTTATCATGCAATGCATAATTCTATGTTTATCATGTTGTGAAAGAAGATTGAAATCACTTATCCTGGAGAAAAATTCATGGAGGAAAATAAAGTGAAGAATGTCATGCTTCAATCTGCATTCAGATTCAATCTGTTCCTCCTTTGGCAAAGTGGGTTTTTAATTTCTAATTAACAATATACAACTATATTCTGATTTCTAGTTTATTCTGCTGTCCTCTTCTGTTTTATAGACAAGTATATCCAATTCACATTCACAATTATGATGGATAATTGGGTGTTACCCTCCATCTTATTTTTTTACATTATTCTTTCTTTTTCTGCTATCTCTTAAGGAGTTTGATTTGTTTTTGACTAATCCTTTCTTTGATCTACCATTGCTTTTATTTCACCTCTCCTCCTTTCCTTTCCTTTCCTTCTATTATTCCTATTGGATGAAATGTATTGCTGAACCCATTTGTATACATCTATCTGTGTAGTGTTCCCAGTTTTGACCAGTTCAGATGAGACTGAGGTCCAAGTTTTACCTTTTACTTGTATATTTCATTTATGTGAAAAAATTACCCCATTCTTCTTCTCCCTTCTTTACTCTCCCAATGTATTCTTCTTCTTCTACCTTTCCATTCTTATTTTAAAAGTTACGAAAACATAATAGGATCATTCTTTGGCCCTCTAATTAAACTTCCTCTGTGACCTGTAATGATGACAATTCTGAGAGGATACATGAATCATCTCTCCACATAAGAATATAAAGTTTAACCTTGTTAATTCCCTTATGTTTGTTCACTCATAATTACCTTCTTTCTTTATTCATAGATATTTTATTTCTCCAATTACATGTGACATAATTACCTTTTTTTAATGTTTCTTCTGAATCTTGTGTTTGAATGTCAAATTTTCCATCCGGTTCTGGTCTTTTCATTAGGAATGCTTAGAAGCACTCCATTTCATTAAAAATCCATTTCCCTCTGTAGGATGTTAAGTTATTTTTAGCCATGAGCTTAAGATTTTTGTCTTCTAAAATCTTATTCCAAATTCGCTGCTCCTTTTTTGTTGTGGTTGCTAAGTCATGTATAACCCTGACTCCTTGATACCTGAATTCTTTCTTTCTGGGTTCTTGCAGAATTTTTCTTTAACGTGGAAACTTTGGATTTTGGCTATGATGTTTCTGAAAGCTTTCATTTAGGGGTTTCTTTTAGGAAGTGACCAATGGATTATTTAAACTTCTTTTCTCTCTGGTCATAAGAGATCTTGACAGTTTTCTCTTGTGATTTTTTTGAAATATGACATTCAGATTCCTTTTTTTGGTCATGATTCTCATGTAGTGCAGTGATTCTTAAATTATCTTTCCTTGATCTTGTTTCCTAGATGAGTTTTCGCTAAACCTTACAGTTTCTTCTATTTTTCAATATTTTGAATTTATTTTAATATTTCTTGGAATTATTAGCTTTTATTTGGTTGACTCTATTTTTCAGGGATTTATTTTCATGGCTAACATATTTTATTTGTGCCAAACTTTTAATTCTCTTTTCCTATCATTATTCACTAGTTCTTGATTCCATTTCCACTTTTTCCTCTACTGCTTTCATTAGGTTGTTAAAATTACTTCTTAGCTTTCTTTTTAAAAACTCTTCCCTTAACTATTGAAGGAATTCTGGTCAGATTTATGTCCACATTACATTTTCCTTTGAAATAATACCTATGTATATTTTTGTATAATTTTCTTCTTCTAGGTTTGTGTCCATAGCTTCCGTCTTCATAACAATTTTATTAATTAATTTATTTGTTTAATTTTTATTTTGAATATTTTTCCATAGTTACATATTTCATGTTCTTTCCCTGTTCCCCCAAATTCCCCTAACCTTCCACCACCCTTAGCCGATACACAATTCCACTGGGTTTTACATGTATCATTGATCAAGACCTAATTCCATATTATTGATAGTTGGACTAGAGTTATCGTTTAGTGTCTACGTCCCCAATAATATCCCCATCAGCTCATGTGTTCAAGCAGTTGTTTTTCTTCTGTGTTTCTCCTCCCACAGTTCTTCCTCTGAATGTGGCTAGTTTTCTTTCTCATAAGTCCCTCAGCCTTGCTCTGGATCATTGCATTGATGCTAGTAGAGAAGTCCGTTATGTTCAATTGTACCACAGTGTATCAGTCTCTGTGTATAATGTTCTCCTGGATCTGCTCCTTTCACTCTGCATCAATTCCTGGAGATCTTTCCAGTTCACACAGAATTCCTCCAGTTCTTTATTCCTTTGAGCACAATAGTATTCTATCACCAACAGATACCACAATTTGTTCAGCCATTCCCCAATCGAAGGACATTATCTCATCTTCCAATTTTTTGCCACCACAAAGAACGCAGCTATAAATATTTTTGTACAAGTTTTTTTCCTTATGATCTCTTTGGGGTATAATCCAAGCAGTGCTGCTTCATAACAAATCTTTAAATGAGAATTTTTTTGTGTTTGCTCATCTTCCAGACTAATTGACTTTTGGAATTTATGTTAGTACTGGTCTCTGTACATATACTTCTGGGAGTAATGTCTATTCTGAGGTTCTGTCCTCTTGCATCTTTTTGTTACTTTCACAGATTAGGCTTGGGGGCCTTTTGGCTTTCAATGCTTATAAAGTGAAATGATTCATGGAGACTATTCCCTGATCTCTTGGTCTGAGTCTTGTAAGTTCTTGATATAAGATTGGGTCTCTTGGGTTGTACTTTGTTGGGAGTTTTGAAATTGCCACTGGACCATATACTATTACCCTACTTGGAAGTCCTACAGATTCAGAATAACTGAACCTCAGGTTCCCTTTTGTTCTGAGACTTCTATCCTGGTTATTTCATTTTAGGCTTCAGCATGGGTTGGAAGCTAGAATGGAGTCTCTGCTCCACTCCTGGGATCAGAGTCATGCAGATACTATTTGCTTCTAAACTTGTTCTTTGTTCAGATCATAGCCAGCATCTTGTACTACAACTGATCCTCTCTGCCACCTCTAGGTATAGGTTCTCTCTATTCTCCCCATCACTTGATGATAGGATTGCCAGATGGCATCTGTTCTGTACCCTGTTTTATTTCAGTGACTTAGTTCATCTTGCCTTGGTGCAATCTTGGCTTTTTTCAAGTCCTTAGTCTCTGGTATGTTCTACTAGCCATTCACTACTGGTCAGATTCTGCATCTGCAAACCTCTCTTTCTGTTTCCCTAAGCTTACCTGGGCTGAAAAAAAATAACTTACTATTACTTTTTTTTTTAAACCCTTAACTTCTGTGTATTGGCTCCTAGGTGGAAGAGTGGTAAGGGTGGGCAATGGGTTTCACGTGACTTGCCCAGGGTCACACAGCCAGGAAGTGTCTGAGGCCGGATTTGAACCTAGGACCTCCCATCTCTAGGCCTGACTCTCAATCCCCTGAGCTACCCAGCTGCCCCCTTACTATTACTTTTTCTTAGTTTTCTGATTAGACTTTTGTCTGATGCATTTTCTAGATCTTTGTGAAGGAGATTTGTTGGAGAGCTAAGATATGCTTCTTTCTGATACTATGACATATTGACTCTACCTGGGACAATATTTTTTAAAGCTTATCTATATTTACTAAAAGCAGATGCTTGACTTATCTTCAGTGATATAGTAGAAGGAAATAAGATTTGTAAACATAGACATAGTTTCAAAATGCAAAATGTTCAAGTTAAAATATTTCTGCATGCCCAGTTGGTTTTCAAAAGCATTTGATAGGTTAGAGTTTCTTTTTTCCTAAAAAAAAGATATTCTATCTTAAAATCTAAAATTTTCAAAGTTTAATTAAATCTAAGAAAGCATAAGGAATGAAATGAAATTCAGATCCAGCATTACATTCATTCACTGCTTTAAATTCACTGTTAAAGCATAAAAGGATTTAATTGCATTGTTAAAACTGAGATGGAATCTTTCTTTTTTTTTTTTTTTACTTACAGAAAAATGTAACAAACCAGACTTGAATAATGGCTTCTTTTCTGACCAGAAAATATTATACAAAATTCAAGAAACTCTCCATTATAGATGTGATTCAGGATATAAAACTCCTGGAGGAAAAGATGAAGAAGTGCTACAATGTCTTGCCAATGGATGGTCTTCTCAACCCAACTGTAACAAGGAACTTGGTTTGCATCTCTGAACTGCTTCCAATATTTGTAGACAAGCACTGTTATTATTTTTTGGAAAGGGATGAATGTGTGTGTATGTGTGTATGTGTGTGTGTGTGTGTGTGTGTGTGTGTGTGTGTGTGTGTGTGTGTGTGTAGTATCCTCTTCCCCTGAGACTATGGCCCTTATTAATTAAAAAAACTCTTTACATTCTGTCTTAGAACTGATATTAAGTATAGGTTCTAAGGCAGAACAGCAGTAAGGGCTATGCAGCTGGGGTTCTGACTTACCCAGGGTCACATAGCTAGAAACTGTTTAAGGCCAGATTTGAACCTATGTTCTCCTGTCTCCATATCTGGCTCTCCTTCCACTGGACCATCTAGCTGCTACTATGGTCAAGGTAAATTAAGTCATCTTATAAAAACTTTTATTGAATAGGTGGTGTTCAGTTGGAAAAAACCCCACAGAGGTTGAGGAATTGCAACTTTTGGGAACGCTTAACTTTTTGCCTTTGACCTCTCTATTTCTCTGATAGCATATATGGTGGAAAAACACTGAACTTGAAGTCATAAAAATATGAATTTGAATCTTGACTTTTCTCCAATGTGGGAGTTGACCCTGATGGACAATACGGTCCATTTAAAATATAAATATTTCTACCTTATTCCTTTAGAAATTAGGAAGGAAGCAATTTATATTTAAATATGAATGTTTGATAGCTCTGAAACTTCTAGTAATATTTGCAATTTAAAGAAGAGTGCCATTCCTTTTAATCCAAATGGACTTATAATTGACTAATTTAAAGTCTATTGGGATGAAAAATGAAGTAAATTTTGGAGTTATATTTAAACAATAAAATCAATAGCATAGTTGAGAGTTGAACCAAAGGCCTTTGATTACAGGTTCAATCATTTTTTCTTAACCTACATTGTGTCTCAATTGGGATGGAAGGGAGAGATAAAAATAATTTCGGGATATGGGACATTTTGGGAAGATAATAGGCTAGGATGAAGTGGAGAAGGGAGGGGACTTTGGGCAATAGAAAAGAGTATCTTGAGCAAGGGGGGAAGGGAGGTGAAAGAGTGAAGAGAGAAGAAGTGGATACTAAAAATTTACTTTAAGTGCTTTGAAATGTTTTGAAGCTTAGCCTTGCCAAGTATAATTATTCTATATTCAGTGATCCAAGACTGAGAATTCTTCTTAGTATTCTACACTGTGATGATACATTTGAAGGGTTTGTTTGTATGTGGGGGGGGTAATTGATTTTTTTCAGTAAGTGACTTGAATATGAATTATTTTTGGGAAAAATTTTGTTAGAAATTTGCCTGGCCCCTGAGTTATTTCATGGGAACTATTCCACAAGCCAGAAGATGTTCCAAGTGAAGGAGAAGTTGCACTATACATGTGATAATGGATACTTCACTACTAGAGGAAAGAGATCTGAAGAGGCAGAATGTCATCCATATGGATGGTCTTTCACTCCAAAATGTACTAGTAGGTGGTGGCTTTGAAAACAATTTCCTTTCATTATAAATGTCACTTTAGTTCTTATTCCATTTTGTATAATCTATTTTATTGATGCACTCGCTTTTATAAGCTTTGCTTTGTTTTTAGCTATGGTGATAATAAAAACAGATAGCCATCTAAAATTCCCATGTAGACAGAAGGATCCTTAAATCCTAGAATAAAATTATATTAAGGAACCTAGCTATCTCATCTTTAACACAAGTATTTTTGGATACCATTAAGTTTAGTACAAATTATTTTAAAAATAGTTAAGTAATTATCAACTTATCTTATAGAAATAGTCAATAAATAATTATTAAATGCCTAGTATGTGTCGCGCATGGTGCTGTTAAAGGGATCTTCTTAATCTTTTCTTTTGTCTAGCTTAAGAGTAGAGAGAGAGCAGGGTTTCTCAGTAGATCAGAGAACTGACAGGTTCAGTGAGCAGTGAGCCAGAGCTGAAGATTATGTTACCAAGGAGACCAGGACACTGAGGAGAGGAAGTAGGAGCTGCTTTCTGGCAGGAAGGTTGTAAAATGGCATTTAGTCAGTGAGGAGATAAAGAAAGTAGCTGCTGAGGGAAGGGCTTTTTTCTTCTAGGATCTCTAGAGAGCAGGAGGTCTGGCTTTCAGGCAAGGGGCTGCTGGCAGTTGGCTGGTGAAAGTTGGCCATCTATTGTTTTAGGGAGTGAATTAGTTAGAGAATATTTTACAGATAGAATAGAGTAAGAGTTAGTTAGTGAATATTTTACAGATAGAGTAGAGTAGATTAGGCCTGGCATACCAGGCAGAAAAATCTGTCCTGAGAAGACAATTGGAGTTAGTATCAGGAAATTTTAGATAGTTATTAGGAAATATTTATTAGTGAGACTTAGTATAGGTAGATTTATAGGCTATAAGATTAATAATCTCTTTTTCTCTTTTCTATCTTTCTATCTGTACTTCTTTCTAAATTAAACAAAGTTTAAAAAGTTTTATTAAAACTGCTCTCCTCACTTTGTCAAACTCCTACATTTACTTAGTTAATCTTCTGTTCCTCACTTTTTACTATAATATCCCTACTTTTCAAGAATACATAGGCAAAGAGTGGAAGTGCAGGAAATTTTTATAGGTGATTTAATATAGTGCTAGAAATTGTGGCACATGTATTGAAGGAGCAGTTTCTGGCCTATCTCAAACAACTCCTGTTCTCAGAGAGCTTTACCAAACTGGTACAGCTCACAATTTTAGATTGTCTCAGGTTATTACTGTTTCTGGGATTATTTGTTCTGATAGGATTACTTTGAATATACCAAATTTACCAAATAATTCATCTATTCTTGCTAAGAAGAAGAAACAACAGAAAGATAGCTAAATTGAGACTCAATTTGCATACCTTGAAGATTGTTTCTCTCAAATGACTTCAGTTTCAGCTTACTGAAACTATCTCTTTCTCTATCCAACCCATTTCTTCTGTTCCTACTTCCTCCACCAACTCCATAGCAGCTCAATCAGAAACCCAAGAGAAAGAAACAACAAGAAATAATCAAGATACAGGCTTATTCCCCTTAAGAGTAGTACCAACCTTTAATCCTAAAAAAGAGTTAGTTACCATAAGACATCAAAAACTATTTACCCCTCAGGATATTGAGGAATTTAAGCCGAGCATCCCTTCTTTTGAGGATGATCCCATAACTGTTATCAAGAAGCTAGAAAGCAGCTCCTACTTCCTCTCCTCAGTGTCCTGGTCTCCTTGGTAACAGAATCTTCAGCTCTGGCTCACTGCTCACTGAACCCATCAGTTCTCTGATCTACTTTTAGAATCCTTCTCTCTCTACTCTTAAACTAGATTAAGATTACATTAGATTCTTAAGGAGGATAGATTAAGAAGATCCCTTTAACAGTGCTAAAAGCTGGTGATATAAAGAAAGGCAAAAGACCATCTCTGTTCTCGAGAAGCTCAAATTCTAATGGGGAAATAACTATCTGAACAAGTACATAAGTAAATATTAAGAGAATTTTCTTTGTTGCAGACATGAACTTCTTGATGTTTTCATTGATTTTTTTCAGAGTTAACCTGTTCTCCTTTAAGAGCAATAGAAAATGGACACTTCAATCCCACAAAGAAAACCTATGAAGAGGGAGATGTAGTCCAATTTTTCTGTCTTGAAAATTACTATTTGAGTGGTTCAGATTTAATCCAGTGTTATAATTTTGGATGGTACCCAGAGCCTCCATTGTGTGAAGGTAATTTTTTTTACTTCATACTCATAAGTGTGTAAAATATAATTCATTTACCATTTTGAGACCATGGAAGCTTTCAGAACTCTGAAATAAAACCTTAATCATATCTAAATCCTGATTAAGACCCATAAAATTATAAACATTTTCAAGAAAATATGTATATATCACATATACATACACACATATATTTATATACCAGAAATGTGATTTCATTAGTGCTAGGAACTTCTTATGAGGACCTTTCTCTACTAATATGGATCACAGTCTTCTCTGACACATATGGTCCTAGTTGCCTGGAATATTGACAGTTAAAAGCGACCTGTTTAGGATCACACTGCCAGTTTTAGAGGTTTCAGTAACAAAACTTCTCCAAACATCATAATTATGCTTGAAGGAACCTTCTTTTAAGAGTCCTGGACTATGGCTTTGTGGCAGTTTTAGATATGCTTTTCCAGATGGGGCTTTTTACTACTTTTCTTTCTCTAGTTTCATTTTCTTCTGTTGATCTTGTCAGGAATTTAATTCCTCTTTGAGTCTGTCTTTTGGACTAAGGGAACTAACTTTTAAACTATTTTCCTCACAATTACTTTGATGTAGGCAGTCCATTTTGCATATAAAAAAAAACTGAGGCTTGGAGAAGTTAAGTGACTTGACTGGATTATTGTATTGCTGCTAGTAAAGAAGTCCATTACACTGGATTGTATCACAGTGTATCAGTCTCTGTGTATAATGTTCTCCTGGTTCTGCTCCTTTCATTCTGCATCAATTCCTAGAGGCTGTTCCAGTTCACATGGAATTCCTCCAGTTCATTATTCCTTTGAGCACAATAGTATTCTATCACCAACAGATACCACAATTTGTTCAGCCATTCCCCAATCAAAGGGCATCTCCTCATTTTCCAATTTTTTGCTACCACAAAGAGCGTGGCTATAAATATTTTTGTACAAGTCTTTTTCCCTATGATCTCTTTGGGGTATAAACTGGGCAGTGGTATGGCTGGATCAAAGAACAGACAGAAGTGACTTGAAGTTTTGAGGATTCCACAGCTAGTAAGTGAAGCAGCTGGTAGTGGGATCCAGTTTTTCTGTTTCTAGGACTAAATCTTTTTTTTTTCTATACCATACCTTATGTAATAAAATGTACAAGCTTCTTTTCTCAAGAAAGAAGAAATAGATGTCCTCCTCCACCACTGCCTCCAAATGCCAAAATGCAAACTCTTCCCAATACTTTCCGGCATGGAGAAATAATTCACATAGAGTGTGAGCTTAACTTTGAGCTTGAAGGATCAGAAGAAATACACTGTGAACATGGAAAATGGACACCACCACCAAACTGCATTGGTTAGTAATAGATTGATCAAGATTTACCCAGTAAAATTTTTCATGTAAATATAATTGGCATTTCCTTTTTTTTTTAAATTTGTGGGGCCTTTTTTTTTTTTCAGAAATAAAGGAAAAAATAGCATGTGAGGAGCCACCTATGATTATGAATGGCTCAGCAAACTTCAATTCTAAGACCTATTACAATGGGGCTAAAGTGACATATACTTGTGAAAATGGCTATCACATTAAAGGATCTGATGAGATAATCTGTAAAAATGGAAAATGGACCTCACCTCCAAAATGCATGGGTAACTATGCTATATTCAGGATAAAAGGCATTATTGACTAGGTCCTTCTGTATTAATGAACTTATGTATATCTAGAAAGCATATACTGGTTTAATCCATTATGAACAAATAACCTGACTGGCATCTCTTTGCTTGGGATACTGCTACTCTAATCTCCAGTAGTAATAATCTGTTTTATGAACAAAAGGAAAAAATAGCCTAGAAGAGGAATGTTTGACCAGAAGTGTTCTTATAGTCAATGTGATTGATGTCTCTCTTCATGGAAACAGTTTTAACATGGGAGTCTCTTATATCAGAGTTCTCTAAGGTTTTTTAATAGCAGCCTGCATGATCAAAAATCCATGTATGTGAATCTTATGAATTTTGTAGACTAGGACCATTTTTCATTTTTATCTGTTTATGGCAGCATAGCACCTTTCATAGTATACTGAATGAACAAAGGCCTGTTGAGTTGAATGTAATGCTATATGCAAAATGTTAGCTAGTTAAAATATAGATTCTTTTTAGTAGTAATACAAAATCTGTCCAGTCATTCTATTTTTTAATAAAATGATATGAAAAATAAACACGGTAGAGATTATGCATTTATAAATACATATGATTTTTTTCTATTAATAAATTTTTTTTTAGAAAACAATGAAAACTGTAAACCACCACCTGAGATTGAACATGGGACTATTGTTGATGAATTATTGTCAAGCTATGAAACAGGGTCCTCAGTGGAATATAGATGCAATATATATTACTTATTGAGTGGATCTCAAAGAGCACTATGTGTGCAAGGAAAGTGGTCAACTCCACCTATTTGTTTAGGTAAGACGTATAGAAAAAGTTTTACATTGTATATATTTTAAGTAATAGTCTTCTTTTATCTTCTATGTTGATAGAAAATAATAATTTAAATCTTTCTCTAATGCTTTTTATTCATCATTTCTTCTAGCTGAAAATTCCTCCAAATTTTACCTAACATATCCTGTTTTTTGAAAAAAATAGGTCTTTGATCATTTGTTTTTATGTTGTCTAGATTTCTCTCTCCACACATACAATAAATTTTTACCTTCCATCTTAGAATCAATACGGGGTATTGGTTCTAAGGCAGAAGAGTGGTAAGGGCTAGGCAATGGGGGTTAAGTGACTTGCCCAGGGTCACACAGCTAGGAAGTGTCTGAGGTCAGATTTGAACCTAGGACTTCCCGTCTCTGGTCCTGATTCTGAAACCACTGAGCCACCCAGCTTCCCCCCTACCAATATATTTTTTTAAAGAGATAATGAGAAAGAGAAGAAAAAATTGGCAAACCTGGTTAATACTTCAAAAAATAGCATTTATATATATGCATATATAACTTTATATATATATGTGTGTGTGATATATATAAATATGACTTTATATCCATTAGTTTCCATTTCCTTATCTCTGAAAAGGAGTGGAAAGAATATGCCTCCTTGTGGCTTTTCTTTCAGGTCAACTTTGTTTTCTTTAATTTTGCAACACTCATTTTTACTGTTTTGCAGTAGTTGTTTCTATTTATGTTGTTTTAATCAATGAACATATTGGGTTTTTTGGCTCTCTTTATTTTGCTTTTGCACAAAGTTCCTGTGAGTCCATCAAGTCAAGTCAACAAGCATTAATTAAACAACCAGTCCTTTCTAGGCATTGTGCTAAGTGCTGAGGATGTGTAGAAAGGCAAAGAAAAAATCCTTGCCCTCAAGCAGCTCATAGTTATATTCATAATTTCTTATATAGCATAATAAAATTCCATTATATTCATGTGCCATAATTTGTTTAGACCATCCCCAATCAATAAATATACACTTTGTTTCTAGTTATGTGCTAACAGAAAAAGTGCTGCTATAGATTGTGGCATTTTTTTGCATGTTACATGTCTTTCTCTTTAGGCAATTTCTTTTGGACAAAGGCCCAACAGTGGAATCTTTGGATAAAAATATATGTGCATTGAAGTCACTTTATTTGCATAATTCTAAATTGTTTTCCAGGATGGTTGTTCATATTCCCTGCTTCAACAATTCATTAGCTTATCTGCCTTTTCACAACCCCTTTGATAGTGACATCCCCATCTTTTGTCATCTTTGTAAATTTGCTGAGTATGAGGTAAAACCTAGAGTTGTTTATAATTTATAATTCTTTTATTAATGATCTCATGTATTATTTCCCATGGCTGATAAAAGTTTGCAATTCTTCATTTGAGAATTTTTGGTTCATGTCTTTTTGCCCACTTATCCACTGGGAAAGGCTTTTGGTCTTAAAATTTAAAAACATTTTCTATAAATCTTGAATGCCAAATCCTTATCAGAAATACTTGATCCATGTATTTTCCCCCAGGCTGTTGTTTCACTTCTTATCCTATATGTGTTAATGTTTTTGTGCAGAAACTTTTCAATGTCATGAAATTAAAAATATTTTGTCTATTGTAATTACTTTTACCCCTTTTTTGTCTAAGAATTCATTCCCTGCCTATAGTTGTGAAAGGTATATGAACTCCTTCTCTCCTAATTTTTAAAAATATAATAGTTAATATTCAGGAGCCCACAGGGAGAAAAGATCTAGAATTATTGCCATTGGACAATAATGTAATTTCAGACTTTTCATATCCATTTTAAATTTGTTGTGGAATATGATGCAATGTTTTTGCCAAAGCTTACATTCTGCTAGACTGTTTTACAGTTTTCCTAACAGGTTTTGTCAAATAGGAAATTCTTTCCTAGGTAATTTATGTTTGGAGGCTTATGAAATACTGCATTGTTGAGTTCCAATAATTCTGATTACTCCTGTTCTACTTTAATGTGTTCCATTGATCTACTTTTTATTTTTTTAAACAATATGAGAGTTAAAAAATCCTTACCTTCTGTCTTACTATTGATACTGAGTGTTGATTTGTTCCAAGGCAGAAGACTGGTAAGGGATAGGCAATTGGGGTTAAGTGACTTGCCCAGCATCACACATCTAGGAAGTATTTGAGGCCATATTTGAACTCAGGGCCTCCTATTTCTAGGTGTGGCTTTCTATCTACTACATTTTTATGATTGTGACTTTACAATATAGCCAATGGCAATTTTGCTTTGACTAGGCCCCATGAAAGTCAGTGCTTGCCAATTTCAAAGAAAAAATTTAGAGAAAAGCACATCAGCAGTATTCTGAGGGCAAGGTATGCACAGCACTAATACCTCCTCTGGAAACTAGTATATTGGTTGTTCATTCTTTTGTGCTCCCTGAAATACTGGACCAAGAAAAAGAATGAGTATACTACTTATTTTCTACTGCAACTTCAAGATGCTCTCCATCACCATCATTTAGGGAATTTCCTTTGGAGATTCATTACCCCCACCTATGTCATTAAGTCCACATCTTTACTGATAGAGGAAGTTTCTATACCAACAGTTTCTACAGGATAAGGAAAAAGGTGCAGCAATATCTGAATTTCTGTGTTGATGACAAATGATTTTTATCAACATGATACAGAAATGTATCTATATCTATATCTATATATATATATATATATATACTCTATATATTGTTAAGCCACAAAAGAAAACATTCAAATACTCAAATTGATGTGAGATTTCATAAATTTGGGTATTCTTATTAATGATGAAGGTTTCCAACCATTTATATCTGCTCATCCTGGTTTGTTCTTGTCCACATCTTCCTATAAGATCACTACAAGGAATATATTCGACTTGCTGTGATTCATCCTCTCTTTCTCAACAAACTAAGGACATTGATGGAATGCTTAGCCTATCCTTCTAGTATCAATTGCTGTCACATTTAACAAATCTTTTTTGATCACTGTTGAAATTCTTTACTCCATTCTTCTCTATTGATACCCTCTTTCCAATGTCTTTCTCCCTTGTGTTTTATGTAAAACTCATTTTTAATTCCCTAGACATTTTAGTCTTCCATGACAGGAAGTAATACATTCTATCTTGAAGTATTATGGAACTTCTTGGGAGACAAATTTACAAAAACTTAAAAAAAATTTAACGACTGTCCACACAAGAAAAATCAAGTGGATAAAGAATGTTGACTAAATTGTGAAAAGAAGTTAGATAGAAAATGGATAGTTTATCTATAACACACACACATCATACACACATGGTCATATCTAAACAAAGTTGTTTAATAAGATTTAGTTTATTAAATGTTTAACTGACAAGCAGTTCATCTCTTTAAACACTAAAACTGATGACTGATCCTTGAACAAGAACACTGAAATTAATATTTAATGCTTTTAAAGGGAATAAATGTTAAAACTTGGTTATAGTTCAACATAGTAATTGTTGCTCATTGTAATCTTTAGAGATACAAATGTTAAGTTCTTATTAACATTGAGGAAATATTTTATTACATACTTCATTTCTATCCAAAAGGCAAGATTGTTTTCTGGAACTTGAAGTAATGTTAACCAAAAGATGAAGAACACTTTTTGGTGTAACATTTTCCCTCTATGCCTTATTTCAGACACTTGAATTGAGATAAGACATATTTTGCTTGAATTTTTTTCTGATAAGAATTTAGGGGTAAGGGTAAACTTACATGACTTTATTTTAGGGTGTGATATTTATAGCAATTTATAGATAGTTTTTTATTTTTTAAAAATATTATTTATTTAATTTTAAATTATTTTTCAAATTCCTTATATCCCTCCTTCCAATCCATCCTCTACCTATTGAGAAACAAGCAAAATCATATCGATTATACATGTGAAATAATACAAAGCATTTTTCCATATTAGACATATCTCAAAAAAAGCAAAATAAAAATGAAGCAGGAAAGTTAAAATTTGGTTTGTACTCAGAGTTTATAATTTCTCAACATGAATCCTTTGGAACTGTCTTGGATCATTATATTGATCTTATATCTTTCTTTAATTCTTACAATAATTCTTTTTGGCCTTGTGTACAATTTGCATTTTTCCTCCGAGACTTTGCTTGTAACTATTTTTATGTTATTGTCTTTGAGTTTATATCTTGGTATTCTCTGCCACAATCATAATTTTTTATGGTCAAGCTCCTTTCTTCTTTTCTTATTATTTCAGCCTATTTCTTGACTTTGAGCTTTATTTTAAAGCTGAACTCTGCTTACCTGGTAATGAAGAGGCACTATCCAAAGCTTTAGGCTTTTTCATGCTACTCTTTTCAGATATAGTTCTGAAGATCTGCATGTCTTTGGTGCTTACTAGGTGGTGTAATATTGGAAAGGGTGTTATCTCTGCTCTCTTGGGCTTCACTCTAGTTTTATCAGGTAGGATCCATGTTCCCTGTAGCCATAAGTGCTTTCCTTAACCCTAGAACTGTGACCAAGTCTCTTGTTGTCCGATAGCCACAAATGCTAGTACTCCTCTTTTCTTTGGAAGTATGACTAGGAGATATGCTCCCTTGTAACCAACCAAAGGTACTCCTCTCCACTTTGAAATTGTGCCCAAGAACTGCTTATGGGCAATAGGATGCCAAACTCTACCAGGTGCACCCAGTGTCAGTAAAGAATCCCCTATACCTCCTTCTGACCAGTTGTATGGCCCTTTAACCATCTCTGGCCCAAGAGCTTCTACAGTTGTTGAGGCCAACTCCAAGGGCCAACCCTTGTGCTCCTGCCAAGCTTTGGACTTTTCTCCCATCTAGGTGTCACAGGCCTCTCTTACTGACCTCTTAAGTTGTCTTTGGTAGGAAAAATGATTCACTTTTGTTCACTCTGCTGATACAAAATTTGATTTGAAGAGTTATTTTAAAGTTGTTTGAAGGGTAGTATTGGGAGAGTTCAGATGTCTTGTTGCCTATATTCATCCATCTTGGTCTCTACCCTCATAGCATCATAATTAATATTGATGTGATCTAAGGAAATTGAAGTGATGATTTCTTTGATCATATATTCATTTCATAATAATTGGGCTTTCTTGTATTTTTAATGCAGTTTACAATAACTTAAGCTTGATACATTTAAAATTTCTGGAAATTTTATTTGAAATGTTAGAAGTATGTAAAAAGACTTTTTTTTTAATCTTGCAGAGCCATGCACTGCTAATGCTGAATATATGCATAACAATAATATAGAAATGAAATGGAATTTTGAAGGAGAGAGATATTTTTTACATGGTGACAATATATATTTTATATGTAAACAGGGATATGATTTATCCCCATCAACCAGACCTTCTGAATTGATAGTACAGTGTAACAGAGGACAACTGAAATATCCAACATGCATTAGAAAAGGTAAGAGTAAATTCTGACAGTTTCCTATCCCAAATATAAGCAACTCAGAGTGTGACCTTGGATAGAATGTTCCATCTCCCTGGGTCTCAATTAATTCATCCATAAAACTTAAATTTTGGACTATATTAAATCAGTACTTACCTATCAACTTTAGAAATTCTAGCACCTGGGGCAAGGGGCAAAAGGGTGAGGGAGTTCGGTAAGAACTTATAGAGAGAAATCTGACATCAGGGCATAGGTTCTGTGCAGGGAGGAATCCTGGGACATTAATCTTTCGGAAGACCTCTGAGATCCTGCATTAAGAGTAGACCTGATAACAGCACCCTAATAATTCAGGTTCAATGTTGAGACACAATGTACTGCTAAGTCATTGAAGAACTAACAAAAGGAATATTACTTAGCTCTATGTTAGCAAGAATATACAACAATGACACAGTGGCAATGTGTCAAAATTGTTCAAGCATACACTGACTAGACACTGCTATCCATAACCAATCAATGATGCAGAGATGGTAGAAAAATGTAATTTATATACTAGTTGCATTATGATGGGTTTCACTAAATACCAATGAATCAGTGAGCCTCGGGCACAAGTTTTAGTAATCTTACATAGAATGTGAAAATAATAGCAAGATAGGTCCAGTGGGATTTTACTGAGAGCACAAGGGGAGCATAAAGATTTCCACATAGAAAATAGATAACAGAGGGAGGAAGAGAAGGATATCCGCATCAGAAAGATCAGGGAACTAGCTAATTAGAACTAGAGATGTGGCTGCCCTAATTATGACTATGTACTTATTATAAGATTTCTTATAGTTCTGAAAAGATTCTCTTCTCAGGAGAATAAATATGTGCCAGCATAACCAAAGATTTATTTCTCAATATGAACTGAGCAGTTCCACAAGTGATTTTATCTCTTGGCTGTGTCCTGGTGGGCACTATCTGCAAAGGACCAAAGTTTAGAGTGAAGGTTCAGGGCAGCACCACATTTATTTTTTAAAGTAATTCTATGGGAGACACAATTCCACTTCATGTTTTCTGTAGTTATTGGCCTTTTATGTACTGAAAAAAAAGAAAATATTTCCCTAGAGAATAATTTCAAGGTCGAAAATGATGGACTTTCTTTTTTGGACCCATTTTAAATGAGAAAATAAGGCCATGACCATTAAATTTTGGATGTATGAAAACTAATTGAATGTTAGGAGATGGCATTTTAAAGTTAATATTAAATTTAAATGTAAGATATTATTAATGATATGCTTGGAACATTTAATAAAGCATTTGAGTTTTATATTTAACAAAAACCTAAACAATTTAAATGATTTTTTGTAGAATCTGAAGGAAAGTGTGGATCTCCCCCAATTATCAGAAATGGCAATATTATTGGCTCATCACAAAAGAGTTATGAAAATGGTTCCTCAATAGAATACCAGTGTTTAGATTATCATTTCCTACAAGGGTCTAGGACAGCTTTTTGCTTGCAGGGACAATGGACTACACCCCCAACATGTTTAGGTATGTATTTAAAGAATTTTTATTCCAATACATAAGTTATAGTTCATATGGGTTAAGATTAAAAATGAGCAAAGCTTTTATCAGTTTCTTTTTCTTTGTTTGCTTGTTTTTTAAACTCTTACTCCCTGCCTTAGAATTGATGCTAATTATTGGTTCTAAGGCAGAAGAGCAGTAAGGACTAGGCAATTGGGGCGAGTGACTTGCTCAGGGTCACATAACTAGGAAGCACCGGAGGCCAGATTTGAACCTAGGACCTTCTGATTCCACGCTTAGCTCTCTATCCACTGAGCCACTTAACTGACCTTTCCAGCTTCTTTTTGACCTTTCCATCATTCTATCTGCCAAGAACATTTTGACTTCTTTTCCTACTTAGAATAGCTATATTCCTCATATATATGCTATGCTGAATATTGTTTGGAGTATATTGGAAATCCATCAATATTAACGTCTTGGCATAATGTAATAAAAAATCTCTGACCTTGAATTCAGAATTCAGATGTACCCGAATAGATCATTTTGATTCCTATTTCATTTAGAAGTCCTTTTGATTCCCATTTATTACACGGTCACATCTCTCAGCAGCTATCTTTTCCTCACTGAAAGTCAAAGGTGGAAAATTGTCCAGCATCTGATGTAGGACTAGAGTCTGAGCAGTTAATTTTAGCTATCATTAATTGTCTTAGAAAAGGAATACCAGGGGCAGCTGGGTAGTTCAGTGGATTGAGAGTCAGGCCTAGAGACAGGAGGTCCTAGGTTCAAATCCAGCCTCAGACACTTCCCAGCTGTGTGACCCTGGGCAAGTCACTTGACCCCCATTGCTCACCCTAACCATTCTTCCACCTTTGAGCCAATTCACAGAAGTTAAGGGTTTAAAAAAAAAGAAAAAGAATACCACCATCAATATTCAATGATCCTTTTCCTCCTCAGATTTTCTTTTTTAAACCCTTCCCTTCCATCTTGGAGTCAATACTGTTGATTGGTTCCAAGGCAGAAGAGTGATAAGGGCTAGGCAATGGGGGTCAAGTGACTTGCCCAGGGTCACACAGCTGGGAAATGTATGGGACCAGATTTGAACCTAGAACCTCCAGTCTCTAGGTCTGGTTCTCAGTCCTCTGAGCTACCCAGCTGCCCCCTCCTCCTCAAATTTTCTAAAAGAAACTTTAAATGTATAACAGTTTACCTGCTCTAATGGGCAGGAGCTACAGTGTCCCTGAAAACCAACTAAGTTGGGCTTGTCAATAGACTAAAACAAAGAGTAGGAATGGCCTTTGTTCTGAATTTCTGCATCTGAGGGTCCAGTTTATTTTTTATTTTATTTTCATTTTTTTTAGATTTGTGTACTAGGCAGCTTTATTTCCATTTGAAAAGCTTAATATAAAAAAGCCAGTATATCATGCAACTTTTTTGAAGTAGTATCCTTAAAGAGGACTGAGATGAAGCTAGCTGTCAAAATCCTAGTAACAGGGTCCAGTTTTTTTTTTTTTAAATGTCCCTCCAATAGGTTAGTACTGGTGACTATAAGAGATTCTACTGACTTTCTCTTCTTGCCTGTGTAATTTTTTTAGATCATACTATACATGTTTGTAGTGAATTTTGTTTTCTTGCTTTCTCAATGGGGAAGGAGGAAGATGGAGGTGAGAGGATGTCAAAATTAAATTAAAGTACATTTTAATATGTTAAGATCATAGAATGTAAGAAATGCCAGTTTTTATAATTGCTTTAGTTTCTTTCTATTATACTGATACAACTCTTTTTTTCTTTCATCATTCTTCTCCCTTCTCCAGAACCTTGCATGTTATCTTCAACTGAGATGGAGAATAATAATTTGCATTTGAAATGGAGTTTTGACAACAGACCTTATTTTTTTCATGGTGAATACATCGAATTTCTCTGTAAAAGGAACAGTTTTCTAGCTGTATCTTTTGAAGAATCTGATTTGAGAGTGCAGTGCCAAAGAGGGCAACTGAAATATCCACAGTGCATTGAAAGAAGCAGGTAACAGTTGATGCTATTGGAACCATTTCTATGTTTGTGTAATCATTTTTCAGGTGAAAGCGACCACCATTGTATAGTGAGAGGAGCTCTGTACTTGGAGTCAGGAAACGTAGGCTGGACTCCCAGCTCTGTATGGAATCTAGGGCAAGTCTTCTTATCTTTCAGACTCATTTTTTCCATAGGTGAAATGGGAATAAGAATGCTTGAACTGTCATACTTTGTAAGATTATTTTGAGCAAAGCATTCTTTCTGACAGTCAGTATTCCATCTCCCACCTTCACATCTTTTCACAGATGGTTCCTTCTAGCCTCTATTCTCTCTGACTTTTAGAAACTTTATCTTCCTTCAAGGCTCAGTTTGAGATCTACCTGCTGTGTGAAACCTTACTGCCCTGCCCAATTGTTAATGCTTTGACTCTCCTTAAATTAATTTACTTAATGCATGTCTTATCACTACAGTATAATGCCTCCTGTAAGGGCAAGAGGATTTTATTTAATTTTGTACTAGTGCCTTTTACTCTTCAGTTGAAATGAAATATGTTTCATATGGATTGCTAAAAATGCAAGGAGCTTAATTGATTTGTTCATTCCATACCCAATTCCATTCTATAGATAAGGAAACAACCTCAAAGAACCTAAATGATTCACTTAAGGTAAGGGTCAGATACTATTGATCATGCTCAGACTTTTACTCAGGTTTTCTAACTTTTTGACAAGCCATTTCAAATATGCCATCCCGCCTTCTTTTCTAGGGTAATGTGTGAAGGAACCTGAGTCTAGATGACTAGAAATCATGATGGCAGTCATAAGTGAACATTCCTGGGACATTACAAGACTAAACATTTGATATATGTGACATTGACCAAAGTCTTAGTGGCTCAACTTGTCATCTCAACAAATATTAATTTTTAATTAATAGACCTTGCTGGTTAACACAAGAACTAATGGATTTTTAAAAATACTTATGTAAAATTAATAGGTATTTTTAACCATGTATGACCACATGCTGATGTTACTGCATCACTGAGAAAAGGAGACTGATGAGTTAAAATATCCATAGATAGTAGGAATAAAGTCTTTATACATTGTTTAAAAGTTCTTTTTCTTTTTAAAGGACTCAATATTACCAACAACCATTAAGGACATGAAAGAAATGGAATGCAAGAAAGTGGAAAGAAGAGACATTTGAAAGCATCATAAAATGTCATATGCTTAAGAAGAAAAATATTACCTAAAAATAAATTACCATCTGAACTGTTTACAACTTTCAACCAAAATTATACATGCTGAAAATTTTCTTACTGTTTATAAAAAGTTTGTAGGATCATAGATTTAGAACTAGAAGGGAACTTGGCACTTAGTTTAACCCCTCATTATGAAGATGAAACTGAGATGGCAGAGTAGACCGAACCAAGTTATTTGGTCCAACGTTACACAGATAGTAAGCAGCAGGCCCGCCATTTAATGTGGGTTATCTGACTCCAAATAAAGGACACTTTCCACTAAAGTTCATCTTAGCTTGGCACATAGCTTTATGTAGAGAGGGTACTTAATAAATATTTTTAAGCGAATGAGTAGAAGTAAATGTTAATTTGGGAGAGGTGGGTTTAGACCCCGATTTCATTGCTGTAGGGAACTATCTGTGATAATATACCTTCTAGCAATGCAGTAACTTGTAAATATAGTGGAGATGATATATGTGTAGAGATATCAAAAACTATTCCCCAAATTCAATGTGGCCTACAGTACTCCCCAGTTCTGAGGGAATCAGAATAAAATGTAAATGGGAATATTTAACAAAATAAATACAATAGCATACTAATATGAGATTTTCTAGTAAATTTTCTGCCTGTAGGGATCTTTACCTATGGCTCATTGGCCTTTTTCATTTGAGTTTTGTAGGAATATATTTAGGGATGGTCTGGTTTTCTAGAGTTAGTTTAAAGAAGGGAATTTTGAGATAAGCCCTGGGCAAGGATTCTGGTTAAGAAAGGAATTGTGGGAATCTAAAACTGAAAATAACTGAACTTCACTTCCTTCTTGGATTTCAACTGAGCTGGGAGTGGGTTTTGTCTCTCTGCCTACAATTTCAAGATGAAGGAGGAGTTTTGCTCTAAGAGATTCTCTCTGGAAGTTCAGGATTTCATGGAGAAATCTTTGGCTTCCAGGTAGAGAATTTACTTGGAGAAAATCAATTTCCCTGAGACCAGTCTTCATCTTCCAGTGGTCCAGCTGCCAGAATTCCTATTGGGTAAGGTAATCCAAAGCTTTTCACCTATAACTTTGGTTACTTAGTACAGCAGCCAAACCCAGAGTGTCTTCCCTTTCTTTATTAATTACTGGTGGGAAGATTAGGTTAAGTCAGATAGCTTGAGAAAGGGTTTTAGATAGCATAGGGAGCTGTAGGTAGAGCCCAGAAAAGAAACAGAAGGCTCCCCTTAAGCAGGGGATGTAGGACTTGAGTGGAGGTAGTTTGAAGAGTGTTAGAGTCATACCTACCCAGTTATCCTTATTCCTTTGTTTCCATAATCAAAGGGTTTGGTGCTTAATTGGCCCTGAGGAGTTCCTAGGTGGGTTGTAACATCTAACTTCCCTCTAGGACACTTCCCCATTACAGTTTGACCCCACTGGTTTATGGAAAGTACTGGACTTGGAGTCCTGAAGATATGAGTTCTAATCCTTCTTTAGACTTTAGTTGTTTGGACTTAGCCAAGTCACTGAACTTCTATTAGCATTGGTTTCCTCATCTATAAAATAGAGATAATACTTAAATTTTGAGGATAAAATGAAATGATAAATATAAATTACTTTGTAAACCTTAAAATGCTTTATAATTAAGTTACTATTCATAATCATGTTGCTTAGCTTGCATAACTATATTAATTTAAGTTATGGATCACTCCAAAGAGAACATAATGGCTCATGGTGGCTATGGGTAGGTCATAGTGTATTATTTTTTTTTAAACCCTTGTACTTCGGTGTATTGTCTCATAGGTGGAAGATTGGTAAGGGTGGGCAATGAGGGTCAAGTGACTTGCCCAGGGTCACATAGCTGGGAAGTGGCTGAGGCCGGGTTCGAATCTAGGACCTCCTGTCTCTAGGCCTGACTCTCACTCCACTGAGCTACCCAGCTGCCCTGTCATAGTGTATTATTAATGAAAAATTTCAAGGGTGAATCATGGAGGCTTCACTCCCTTTACCTAGGAATGGAAAAGAACCAAAGCAGAAGCCCATTTCTTGGGAATCAAATAGTCTTGGAGGGAAAAAAGTCCTAAGGCCTTCCCCTCAGAGCACTGTCCTCACCAGACTCCATGAATGAAGAGGTTGCTGAGTGAGACTAAGACCCATATTTGGTGACTGACACTGGCTGGTCTCTTTGAAATGCCTGTGCAGATCCTTGATTATAATTCATGAACTGCTTGCAGGGTCATCAAACAGTAATATTGTTCCAAGAGGAGAAGAGAAGTTGAGAATGAGGAAAAAAATAAAAGCCATTTGAGACCTTTGCTGCTGGGGTCAAACAGTATGGCGCCAGGGCCTCTGAGCCAGAGATCAAAGAGTTACCCACATGATTTTTGCCCTGAGCAATCCAAGACCTTTCGATTGTTCTGCCCAGTTCTTCACAAAGAAGCTTAAAAATTTCAAGGGGGAAATGAAGAATTTATAGATGTCTCTTTTTCATCTGTGAAAAAAAGTAAGATCAAAACATTTGAGCACATTATACATTAAGCTGACTTCAGGGGAAACCAAGCATGGTTACTCTCAGATAACTAATAGAAATTGAAAAAAAATATTCAAAAATTCCTGGCTACTATGTCTAATTCAATTCCATTGAACAAACATTATTAAGTATATGCTATGTGTTAAATGCAACACACAAGGCAGATGGTTTATATCCACTGAAAATACAGAAATAAAAAAATGAGATATTCCTTGATCAATAAGTTTACATTCTTCTGGGGAGAACACATAGTAAATCTATAGATTTAATCATTCACCTGACAAAGTTTGGGAAATTCACATGCCCACTGACTCTGCTTTGGGAATGTGAAGATATAATCTTCACTACAGGATAATTATTGACATTAGACCCTTGATATTAGCATTGTATGTTATCTTGCCTTTGGATAGAACCTGTTATTTCTTCCTAATATAGTTTTATGACAGTATGTGGTGCTAAAAGAAAAAAAATGAAAATATACTGTATTTCCCTGAAAATCTCTAAGTTGCTTAACTTTGAAAGTGAGGTGAGGAAAATAAAATGTTTATGCTTACTATGTTGTCCCCGTGTAACCTGGAGGAATCAAATAATCATATTTAACCAAAGAAATCAAGTTTATTTGCATGACTCAACAATCTCATGAATATGGATGTTCCCTCCATTGGTGCCTCTCATGAAGCATCCATGCCTTCCAATTCTTCTCGTGTCTTTTCAGAAATTCTCCATCAAGAATGCATCCTAACTGTTAGATAACCTCCTCTTCATACTTTTGAAATCTCAGGCAGGTAATAATGTTCTATTATGGTGCCCTTTTTTATTTATTTCTTGTGATACTGGTCTGTTTCCATCCTATTTATATTTGTCTCTGATGGCTCAACAACTCATTGAGGAAAGAAGACTCGGGAGGAGTGACTGGCAGTGTCAAAAATTGAAGAAAGGTGAAGTAAGATGAATACTAATTAAAAACCAACTCTAGGGCATAGGTGATTTGTTATTCTAATATATGTATATATGAAGATTACTTTATAGAAAATTATTCTTTAAACCTGAAGTTTATTTTAATATATTTAAATGTGTTTTAAAAACAATAAGGTTTTATCTTCTCTTTCCTCTAAGTCTATGTCATGATTTGGCAAAACAGTATCATTTTTTTCACAATTTCTCCCACAATTTATTAACAAAGGAACCAAGACCATTGTAATTTTGAGAAGGATAGTTCTATAGCAAGAAGGGTTAATGCTTAATATTAAAGAATTTGAAGAAGAGAATCAATGAAGAGGAAGGCAGCAGAGATGCTAGCCTGAACCCAAGGAGGACAGTCACCTTACATAGGGACAGCTGACTGCTAGGAAGCAGGGGAGGCAGCAGTGGCTAGCTCTGGCATGATCTACAAAGTGTAAGTTCCAGGTTTTGATTGCAACATTGAAGGAAATGTTCCAAGGAAAGGATGGGAAGTGACTAAGTTGTTGGAGGGGAATGCTGCTGGAGGATGCTATTTAACAGAACTCTGCTTGGGAAAGGCTGTTTGGGAGAAAATGGGGAATGGCTTTACCAGACCCAGCAGCCACAAATGGAACAACACAGAGAGGTCTAAGCATGCCATCTCTGGCATGTGTTCCATAGGTTCACTGTGTCTTAGTACAGTAGGCAGTGTACCTCAGTCTCATAAGCCAAAGGTCCTGAATTCGATCCTTGAAAGCAGCTTCTGGAGGCAAAAAGAGACACTCAGCTTTTGCTTAGCGCCACTTAACTGGGATTGTCATTTACTTTGGGTCTATTATTCAGTCTGAAACTACTAATCTGAGATTCCCTTCAGGGCGGATTCTCATGGGAACAGGGAACAAGTATAAACTTTGGGGTCTCCACCTTACAATCTAGTCCTAAACTTGAGGTTCCTTGGATCTTACTCGGCTACGAATTTGAGGTTTCTAGATTCCATGTTGACACATGTCATCATTTAGTTACAAAGACTAAGAAGAGGTTGTGGTGCATATATTTACTGAGTTACAGCCGGCTCTTTGCAAATAAACCAGGGCTATTGGAAAGAGACATTTATCAGTGATTTGAAAATATAGATTTGTGGGAAAAAACTGTTATAAGTAGCTGTCTTCTAGAGGGTTGAGAAAGGCACACATTTCCTAGTGCTGGTGGGATGGAGGCACCTAGTGCTAGCCCAGACCTCTGGCTTCACCCATTTGGTGACTACAGAAAGGATAGCATCAAAGTCCTGGCTCATTAGGTTCATTATCCCAGAGGTAGAGTGGCAGGGACAGGATCTTTCTTTAGGAGGAGGCAGAACTTTCCTCCTTTCCTCCAGATCTGAACATGGTGATTACTCCAGTTTATAGCAATATCAGTTTAGAAGAAAGGAAACAAAGGGGAATCTATTACATGCAATTATAACAGCATCAAACTAATCTATCTAAACAACTATTAATTTCACAGAATGAGAAATGGAACAAATAAAAGATATTTACTTTCGTGATCATTTCTTATAGTTGTAAATCAATTGCCAGTATAAAGAAACCAAAAAATAAGAACCTGAAATGCAAAATTCATAGTCTCCTTGCCAGACAAGTGATCTAGAAGCTGAAGGCATTAATACCTAAGAACATAAGCTCATTTTCAGTGTAAGATTAAAAGTATTCCCTAATAAAACAATGAAAGATAGTACAAGGCTACAGAAAGTTGAGCCTGGGACCCTTTTAAACCAGGTCATATTGAGACAAATAGTTGTGAAATTGAATAGATGTGACTGAATTTTACCATCTACTCTCACCATCAGGGACCTTATAAAACCTTTACAACTGGAGTGTAGAACCTGATGTGATATTTGAGGAAGTAGAAATGATACTTTTGAGGTTTTACAACATGATATGATAGAAATTGCAAATGATATAATAGAAATGTGCTATTTTCTAACTTGTATGTCCTCAGGAAAGTAATTTATCTTTCTGGGTTTCAGTTTCTACATCTTTAAAATGAGGAAATTAAACAAATATGCCTCCCAGCTCAGAAGTTCATCATTCTATGAGTCTGAAGGAATAGCTGAATGTGACCCAATATTTACAGAAGAAAATTCATGTTGGTCATGACAGAATTTAACAGGGGATTTAGGTTTTAAGATATTCCAAAGAGAAAGTTTCTTGAAGAATAGAAAAGGTTTTATTGCTATTGTAATGGAGTCAGGTGCATGCCCAGAGTACTTCTGATGGTGTCTCTCCTTATGGAGATATTGAGGATTCTGCTCTCAAGTGAATCTTGATGTCTTATAATGAAAATGCCCCAAAGAGACCATAAAACATGGATAGCTTTTCTGAAGTTCATTTCAGGATGCTCATCATGTGGTTAAGAGAAGTCCTCTTTTGAATAAAATATAACTGGAACTGTTGGAGGCATTCAAAAGACCTGAATCAGCCTTGGTCTGGTCTCCTGACTCAGTCTTTTTGGCATCCCTGTTAGTGGTTAGACTCCTTCATTCACAGTGTCCAAAAAGAGATATATATGGGGAAAGGTCTTGTAGCCTTCACTTTGCTGAGGCAATATGGTCCCAAGAAATAGGTCACAGTTGTGATGGGAAAAATATCTCAACTTCTTAGAGGCAAATTTGGATAATTATTTCTTCAATGGAATTGAGACCTTCCCCAAAACTTAGTTGGTGCAGAGGTCTAAAAACTCAGACTGCTGATGTTACTTCCTCATTGCCCAAATAGTGAGTAGCTAGTCTAAGGCTCCAGAACTCTTCAGTGCTTGGCTGATAAATCACAATGGTACATCATAATATATATAATAAACACATTGATAGAATTAAGGAAATCAGCAGTATATCATGAAATGAAATAAAAAAGGATTTGAGTGTTATTGAGAAAACCTAGGGCATTATTTCATAGTGGAGAAAAACTATGGATTATTTTTTCCAATTTCACCAAAACATTGATCAGCCTGGCAACAGATGAATATTTTAATTGAGAATGGAGTTTAAAGGCATTAGATGTGGGTGAGTGCCTACTGATATCACATAAACACACACAAAGATACATGAAGCCAACTTGATTTTTTTACAAAATTAAAAGAAAGGAAAAATCATTAGAAGTCATTCCATGTGAATAGAGCAGTTCAAATGAACTATGTTCAAATCCTAGTTCTTCTACTAGTTACCTTAGAAGATTTGAATATGTGTCTCTGGGCCTCTATTTCTTTATCATAGAAAAATGAAAGTGTTGGAATAGATTATGAGTGAGATTCTTTGCATCCCTCAATTCTAATATTTTATGATGAAACTCAGCAGACTAGAATATCTATAGAAAATATAACAAAACAATAGATATCTTAACAATAGATTAAAATATTTTTCAAAGAAAGAATGTGAGGGAAAGCAGAAGAGTAATAAAAATAGAGAAAATTATTATTTGGATTCTATGCAAATGAAATCAATGGATCTGGAAGACAGAGAAGAAAGAAAAAATTTAAAACTATTGAGCTACTTGAAAACTATGAAGAAGAAAAGAATCTGACCAGTATATTTCAGAAAACTGTACAAGAAAAATTTCCAGCCATATTGTGAATACAGGTCAGGTTGCAAACTAGGAGAATTCACATGATGTCAATAATGATGAACCCTAAATTCAATTCATTCAGCATATAAGTTTTAAAATAAATGATAGGGAATTTTTTCCCTATCATTTTGATTTTATAAGTAGTCAAGAATAAAGCAATATATCACAGAATTATAGAATTTTCATTTTGGAACAAACCTCAGTGGCATATAAGTCTCATCTACATCCAAAAATTCAATCTTTACTTAAAGACTACAAAAGAAAGTAAGGAAGAAAATTCTTAGGCAGCCATTTTAGATAGCTTTAATTGATAGAAAGCTTTCCTAACATCAAACCTAAGTTAATAACTACTCATTATTCTTAGTGATGCTCCCTGGGACCAGTCAGAATAAGTTGAATTCCTTTTCCTTAAGGCAGCTGCTCAAATATTTGAGGAGCAATAACATAAGCTATCCAAGTCTTTTTTGCTTTGGGTTGAACTTTAACTGCTTCAACTTCATATGGCATAAACTCTAGAGGCTTCACCATTTCATTTGTTCTCTTCTAGATATTCTTCATTCTTCCTAGTCTGTGGTGTCTAGAATAGACATGACAATCTACATGTGATCTGACCAGGGACTATTATTATAGGAATATCCTTTCTTTGTTTCTGGGAGCTGTGTCTTGACCCAAGATCATGTTATCTATTTTTGCTGCCTAATCATATTGATGAGTGATGCTAAAGTTGGAGTGCTGTGACTTCCTCACCTTGCAATATAAAGTTGGTTTTGTTGAAGCTAAATAAAACTTCACATTTCTCCCTACTAAATATCAGCTTAATAAGTCTAACCCAATGTTCTAGATTGTCAAGACCTTTTTGGATCCTGAAAAAGTCATCCAGTATGTTAGCTATCATTTCTGTGTATCATATGATTTGATAAATAACTTTTGATCCACAAAATAGATATAAATCACCCTTGCCAAACCTTAGTAGCAATTATCTACCAGCTCTGATGTCATTATCTATTTTTTAATTGGAGAAGGTCTAATGAGTTTGAATCTGTTTCTTATTTGGGAATTCTTACTTGGGAATTAAGCTTCTATCAAAGAAACTTGTTGCAAAGATCTTTTTCTAGTTATCTGCTTTTCTATATTTTACTATTAGATTTGTTTGCTAAAAAATTTTTATTTTTATACAATTAAAATTGTCCATTTCATCTTGAATTATACTTTATATCAATTCTTTAGTTATGAATTCTTTCCTTATTTCTAGATTTGAAAGGCAATTTTAAAGCTCCTCTAATTTGTTTATGATATAACATTTGATATCCAGGTAATGTATTTATTTGGGATTTACCTTGATATATTGTGTGGAATATTGGTCTAAACAATTTCTGCCAGATTATTGTGCAGTTTTCTCAACAGTTTTTGTCAAATAGTGAGTCCTCTCCAGCAATAGATTATATTTACTTTTGTATGTTATGTACCTAATAAATTCCACTGATTGACTTCTTTATAAAACTAATACCAAATCCTTTAAAATTACTCTTTTGTAATACAGTTTGAGAAAGTTTCTCTATCTTCCTACTTTTTTGCATTATCACTTGAGTTATTTTCCAACTGAATTCCTCATAATGAGTTGAATTCCTGAGTTATTTTGTCCAATTATATGATAAGAAATCTGGAAATTAAGGTGGACAAATTTTTACAAAAATATAAATTATGAGACTTTTGGGTTAAAATTGCAGCAGAGTAGAAGGAGCTGCTTAACCTCTCCTAACCCATACAAATAGGATTCCTCAAGAGGACATAAAAACAAATCCAGATGAATGAAGAGACCCCACAACAGGGCGCAGCACTGAAGGTATGTGGGATCGGGGGATTTCCATGCTATAAGGGGGTAAAATAGCTCTCATTAAAATATGATCTGAGCAACCTCCTCTGCCCCCCACCACTTACAGTGCCAAAGCCAGTGCACAAGAGTTAGAGCAAGTTTAGGGCATTCATTAAGTTCTTGGCAGCTACCTGGGATTACCATGGCATGCTCCTGAAAGCAGCAAGACTTAAGACCCCAAGAAGCTAAAGAACACGTGTACTTTGAACACAGACCTTGAGTGCAGGCACAGATGTTGAGCACACGTGCAGGTGTGGACACAAATATGGACCTTGAGTTCAGATATGGACCTTGGGTGGGGATACAGTGCAGAGGGGTGCATAACTGTGGAAGCAGAGCCCTGAGGCTGTTAAAGGAGTTTCGGGCAGAGGAGCAAGCAAGGGGACCACCAGGAGGCTTGACCCTGAGAACAACTAGACTTGAGACTTCAGGAGCCATAAAGAGTGTAGACCAACCCTGGGTGTGAGGATAAAGCAGAGAGGGCACACAGCCCTGTGACTCAGATGAAACCTGCTCCACAGCTTGATAGGATAGGCAGAAAGCCTGTCTGCCTCACCCAGACTTCTGACTGAGAAAAAAATAATAATGGCAAGCCCCACACAAGAACCTCAAAAGAGAAAAATCAAGAAGATATCTTTAACACTAGACAACTTTTACACAGAAAAAAATCCAGACAACAGAGCAAAAAGCAGAGAAGAACAAACAAGTAATCAAATCCAAACCTTCCCCCCAAAAATGAAAATTGGTCACAAGCTCTTGAAGACTTCAAATCTGTGATCACGAGAAAGATGGAAGAGATTTGGCTAGAGAAGTGGGAAATAGCTCAAAAGGAAATTAACTGGTTAAAAGACAGAAACTCCCAAATAGAGAAAGATGCCCCAAAATAAAAAAAAAAAATTGATAAGCAAATTGGAGACAAAAATCAAACAGCTGGAAAACAGGATAGACCAAATCAAAAGGTTACAGTAGAAAACCAGTCTCTAAAGACCAGAATTGGGGAAGTGGAAGCCAATGATCTCTCAAGACAGCAAGAACAAAGAAAACAAAGTCAAAAGACTGATAAAATAGAAGGAAACATGAAATATCTCACTGAGAAATTGACAGATCAAGAAAACAGGTCTAGAAGAGACAGTTTGAGAATCATTGGTCTTCCTGAAAAAGCAGAAATGAATAGAAATTTGAACTCCATACTACAAGAAATTATACAAGAAAACTGCCCTGAAGTTCTATAACAAGAGGGCAATATAAACATTAAAATGATCCATAGATCACCCTCTACTCTAAACCCCCAAAAGACAACCCCCAGGAATATAATAGCCAAATTCAAGAGCTTCCAAGTAAAAGAAAAAATCTTACAAGAAGCCAGAAAGAGACAACACAGAATTTGAGGAGTACCAATCAGGATCACACGGGATCTGGCAGCCTCCACACTAAAAGACCGCAAGGCTTGGAACATGATATTCAGAAAGGCAAGAGAACTGGGTCTACAACCAAGGATCACAAACCCATCAAAACTGACTACATACTTCCAGGGGAAAATATGGGCATTCAACAAGATAAAAGATTTCCAAGTATTTGCACAGAAAAGACCAGGACTAAATGGAAAGTTCACTATCCAACCACAAAAACCAAGGGAAATATGAAAAGGTAATTAAAAAACAAAGGGGAAAGAAAGAAAACTCTTAATTTTAAATTTGCCTCTTTAAGGGCTTCAATAAGATCAAATTGTTTGTATTCCTATATGGAGAAATGTTATGTGTAATTTTCAAAAACTGTATTCACTATTATAGTAATTAGAAGAATTATTCATAGGGAGAGGTTGGAGTATTAATGGTCTAAGATGATATGGTGGTGGTGGGGAAATGGGGAGTTGAATAGTAGATGGCACTAAGAGAAACTTGAATGAATAAGAAAAATAGGATATTCTATACCACACAAAGAGGGCATGGGAGGAGAAGGGGATCAATAACATAAGAAGGAGAGGAAGAGAGCATTAAGAGGTAATATTTAAACATTACTCTCAGAGGAATTAACCCTGAGAGGGAAGAGTAATTATATCCATTGGGATATAGAATTCTATCAAACCCTACTGAGAAAGTCAGAAGGGATAAACCAAGGAGAGCAAGGGAGTGGGGAGGTCAAAAAAGGAATGGGAGGAGAAAGGGGAAGGAATTCATTAGGCCTTAAATAATAAAAAGAGGACAATAATAAGGGAGAGGGTGGAAAGGGAAGTAAATCAAGGGAGGGGACAAGGGGGGCTGGTTTAAAATAAACCACTGGTTTTAAAAGGAAATAGTGTAAGAAGAAGGGGTAGAAGTAGGAGAGGATACCAAAATGTTGGGGAATACACAATTGATAATTATAACTCTGAATGTGAATAGGATGAACTCGCCCATAAAATAGAAGCAAATAGCAGAGTGGATTAGAAACCCAAATCCTACCATATGTTGACTACAAGAAACACATATGAGGCAGGTTGACATACACAGGTTTAAGGTCAAGGACTAGAGCAAAATCTTTTGGGCTTCAAATGAGAAAAAGCAAGCAAGCATGGCATTCATGATTTCTGACAAGCCAAAGTAAAAATAGATCTGATTAAAAGAGACAGGAAAGGTAATTACATTCTAATAAAAGGCAGTATAGAGGGGCAGCTGGGTAGCTCAGTGGAGTGAGAGTCAGGCCTAGAGACAGGAGGTCCTAGGTTCAAACCTGGCCTCAGCCACTTGCCAGCTGTGTGACCCTGGGCAAGTCACTTGACCCCCATTGCCCACCCTTACCACTCTTCCACCTATAAGACAAGACAATACACTGAAGTACAAGGGTTTAAAAAAAAGGCAGTATAGACAATAAGGAAATAACAGTACTCAACATGTATGTACCAAATGGTATAGCATCCAAATTCCTAAAGGAAAAATTGGCAGAGCTCAAGAAGGAAATAGATAGTAAAACCATACTAGTGGGAGATCTAAATATTCCTCTTTCAGATATAAATAAATCAAACAAAAAAATAAATAACAAAGAGATAAGAGAGGTGAATGAAATCCTAGAAAAATTAGATTTAAGAGATATGTGGAGAAAAATAAATAGGGACAAAAAGGAAAACACCTTCTTTACGGCTGCATATGTTACATTCACAAAGATTGACCATGTAATAGAGCATAGAAATATTGCAAACAAATGGAAAAGAGCAGAAATAATAAATGTAATCTTCTCAGATCATAATGCAATAAAAATAATAATTAGTAAGGGCACCTGGACAGGCAAATCAAAAAATAATTGGAAGTTAAATAATATGATTCTCCAAAACCAGTTAGTTAAAGAAGAAATCATAGAAACAATCAATAATTTCACTGAAGAGAATGACAATGATGAGACATCCTACTAAACTCTATGGGATGCAGCTAAGGCAGTACTCAGGGGGAAATTTATATCCTTGAGTGCATGTATTAACAAATTAGAGAGGGCAAAGATCAATGAACTGGGCATGCAAATTAAAAAACTAGAAAGGGAACCAATTAAAACCCCCCAGCTAAAGACCAAATTAGAGATTATAAAAATTAAAGGAGAAATAAAATTGAAAGTAAAAGAACTATTGAATTAATAAATAAGACTAGAAGCTGGTACTTTGAAAAAACAAAAAAAATTGACAAAGTATTGGTCAATCTAACTTTAAAAAGTAAAGAAGAAAACCAAATCATCAGTATCAAAGATGAAAAGGGAGACCTCACCTCTAATGAAGAGGGAATCAAGGCAATCATTAAAAACTGTTTTGTCCAATTATATGGCAATAAATATAGCAACTTAGGTGAGATGGATGAATATTTACAAAAATATAAATTGCCTAGATTAACAGTAGATGAAATAGAATACTTAAATAATCCCATCTCAGAAAAAATAAATTGAATAAGCCACCAAAGAACTCCCCAAGACGAAATCCCTGGGAACAGATGAATTCACAAGTTGTATCAAACCTTCAAAGAACAACTAATTCTAATACTATATAAACTATCTGACATAATAAGCAAAGAAGGAATTCTACCAAACTCCTTTTATGATACAAATATGGTACTGATCCCAAAGCCAGGTAGATCAAAAACAGAGAAAGAAAACTACAGACCAATCTCCTTAATGAACATAGATGCAAAATCTTAAACAGAATACTAGCAAAAAGACTCCAGCAAGTAATCATGAGGGTTATTCATTATGATCAGGTGGGATTTATACCAGGAAGCAAGGATGGTTCAACAGAAGGAAAACCATTCATAAAATTGACTACATCAACAAGCAAACCAACAAAACCCACATGATTATCTCAATAGATACTGAAAAAGCCTTTGACAAAATACAACAATCATTCCTATTGAAAACACTAGAAACTATAGGAATAGAAGGACGTTTCCTAAAAATAATAAACAGTATATATCTAAAACCATCAAAAAGCATCATATGCAATGGGGATAAATTAGAAGCCTTCCCAATAAGATCAGGAGTGAAACAAAGATGCCCATTATCTTCTCTATTATTTAACATTGTACTAGAAACACTAGCAGTAGCAATTAGAGAAGAAAAAGAAATTGAAGGTATTAAAATAGGCAATGAGGAGACTAAGCTATCACTCTTTGCAGATGATATGATGGTCTACTTAAAAAATCCTAGAGAATCAACTAAAAAGCTAGTGGAAATAATCAACAACTTCAGCAAAGTTGCAGGATATAAGTCATCAGCATTTCTATATATTTCCAACACAACACAGCAGCAAGAGGTGGAAAGAGAAACACCATTTAAAATCATCCTAGACAATGTAAAACACTTAGGAATCTATCTACCAAAATGAACACAGGAATTATATGAACACAACTACAAAAAACTTTCCAAGCAATTAAAACTAGATTGAAACAATTGGAAAAACATTGACTGCTCATTGGTAGGACAAGCTAACATCATAAAAATGACCATTCTACCCAAATTAATTTACCTATTTAGTGCTATACCTATCAAACTACCAAAAAGATTTTTTACTGAATTAGAAAAAAACTATAACAAAGTTTATTTGGAAGAACAAAAGATCAAGAATATCAAGGGAAATAATGAAAAAAAACCGTGAAGGAATGTGGCCTACCAGTACCAGATATTATTAAACTATAGTATAAAGCAGCGGTCATTAAAACATATGGAAATGGCTGAGACAGAAGGGAGGATCAGTAGAATAGACTTGGGGTAAGTGACATCAGCAAGACAGTATATGATAAACCCAAAGAGCCCAACTTTTGGGACAAAAATCCAGTATTTGACAAAACTGCTGGGAAAATTGGAAAACTATATGGGAGAGATTAGGTTTACATCAACATCTCACACCCTATACCAAGATAAATTCAGAATGGGTAAATGGCCTGAATATAAAGAAGGAAACTATAAGTAAATTAAGTCAACACAGAATAGTATACTTGTCAGATCTATGCGAAAGGGAAAAATTTAAAACCAAGCAAGAGTTAGAAAACATTACAAAATGTAAAATAAATAATTTTGATTAAATTAAATTAAAAAGTTTTTGTGCAAACAAAAACCAAAATCAGAAGAGAAACAACAAACTGGGGAAAAATCTTCATAACAAAAAACTCTGACAGAGGTCTAATTACTCAAATATACAAGGAGCTTAATCAATTGTATAAAACATCAAGCCAATCCACAATTGATAAATGTGCAAGGGACACGAATAGGCAATTTTCAGATAAAGAAATCAAAACTATCAATAAGCACATGAGAAAGTGTTCTAAATCTCTAATAATTAGAGAAATGCAAATCAAAACAACTCTAAGGTACCACTTCACACCTAACAGATTGGCTAAAATGATAGAAGGGTAGAGTAATGAATGTTGGAGAGGATGTGGCAAAATTGTGACATTAATGCATTGCTGGTGGAGTTGTGAACTGATCAAACCATTCTGTATGGCAATTTGGAACTATGCTCAAAGAGAGCTAAAAGAATGCCTGCCCTCTGAGCCAGCCATAGCATTCCTGGGTTTGTACCCCAAAGGGATCATAGATAAACAGACTTGTACAAAAATATTTATACCCACACTTTTTGTGGTGGCAAAAAACTGGAAAACGAGAGTATGCCCTTCAATTGGGGAATGGCTGAACAAATTGTGGTATATGCTGGTGATGGAATACTACTGTGCTCAAAGGAATAATAAACTGGAGGAATTCCATGTTAACTGGAAAGACCTCCAGTAATTGATGGAGAGTGAAAGGAGCAAAGCCAGAAGAACATTGTACACAGAGACCAATACACTGTGGTAAAATAGAATGTAATGGACTTCTGTACTGGCAGCAATGCAATGACCCAGTACAATTCTGAGGGATTTATGAAAAAGAAGGCTACCCACATTCAGAGGAAGAACTACAGGAGAGGAAACACAGAAGAAAAGCAACTCCTCGAACACATGGGTTGATGCGGACATGGTTGGGGATGTAGACTCAAAACTACCACACCAATGCAACTATCAATAATATGCAAATAATTCTTGATTGATATTAAATCCAGTGAAAATGCACTTTGTTTATGGGGGTGTGTGAATGGTGGGTGAAGGGAAAAATAAAAACATGAATCATATAACCATGGAAAATCTTTCTAAAAAATAAAATATTAAAAAAAAGAAGTTCTATGAGGCTGGAGATAAAAAAGATATGTATCCCATACATTGAGAACATCACATGAAAGGGTATTGATGAAGGAGATGCAGTTATAATGTAGAGCATTTGAATGGGAGTACATCAAATATATCTGGAAAGGTTGGAGCCATCTCTGTCTCTGTCTCTGAGTGTCTCTTTCTCCTTCTCTGTTTCTCTCTCTCTCTCCATATGTATATTTATCTTTATACAAGTATTTACTCCTCTCACTTTCTGCCTTCTCAATTGGAAAATGAAAGAAAAAAGCCCTACATTATAGTTAACCTCTTCTAGCAAAACAAATTTCTAAGTTGGTCAAGTCTAATATGTAGGAAGGAGATGAGTGGCATTCTTAATTATCATTCTTTCATTTATTCATTTCATTGCTTTATAAGCAGAGTTCTAAAGTACTTCTAAATACCATAAATTAAAGTTAATAATTTATATCATTAGAAAAATGCCTCTGCTTTTTATTTCCTACGAAAGTGTCAATGTTGTCATTTCTTATTGTTCAATGTTATATTAAATTCATATAATTTTTTAGCTATTCCCAAACTGATAGGCATTGCATTTGATTCCAGTTCTTTGTGACAACAAAAAAAGTTATCATAAATATTTTCATATGTGTTGTTCATTTTCCTCCTTTTTTGGAATTTCTGGGCTTATAGAACATAATGTTAGTGCTGGGTCAAAGGGTAAGTAAAAGGGTAATTGTAGCTTGGAGATTTTTTTACAGGGGATATCTGGTATCAAATTGCTTTCTAGATAGGCTGAAACAATCAATAATTCCTTCAATATGACATCAATATATGTGTTTTACTTTAGCCACTCCAATTTTTGTCTTGTTCTCCATTTATCATCTTTCATAATTTCATGAATGTATGAAGTGATCTTCAGATTTGGTCAATTTGCATTTCTCTAATTATTAGTAATTTGGAGCATTTTTCATACATAAGTGAAGAGTTTGTATTCTTTTGAAAATTGTCTTTCCATATCTTCTCGTCATCCATGAAGTGATGAATGCCTTTTCATCTTATACATTAAAATAAGTTCAATATATATCATGGACAAGTATGCTTTATCTGAGATATTTAGTATAAATATCTCCTTGTCAAGATAGCTATTTTCCTTCTAATTTTGACTAATTTCAGTACAAACTTTTAAATTTCTCACATTCAAAATTATCTATTGTACCATTTATGGCTTTCTTTATTCCATGTTTTGTCATAAAGTTTTCCCTTAGTATATATTTGATAGCTTGTTTTATGATACTCTAATTTACTTTTGGTGTGACCTATATATGTTGTGGTGCAGAAGGTGCAAATCAACCCTGCAAAGCCTGACTGCAGAATTTCTGACAGTTGAAAAGGGTTTAGAACCCTGACTAGAGGCAGTTGATCTGGAGACTTGATGAGAGTAGGAGGGTCAACTGAGCTCTATGTTTGGACTCAAACCTGGCCTTGATTCTGCAGCTTTTCTCTTAAGATTTGTAGCTTAGCTAATTCCTCTGGATCTCCGTGACCTTCCCTATCCCAGTCATCATTTCCCTTTCTGAATTTCCTGTGGGTTTTTGGAAGAAGGGTAGATCTGGGTGGTAGCATTCAAACTTTGTAGGCTTAGTTTCCCTGTAGTGAAAGTAGGGCTTACCCTTGATACAAATTATCTCCTGAATCATTGTATGCAACTTTCCTAACCTTAAAGGCAACAAAACCTCCCTAGACTGAGTGAGGCAGGTCCTTCTCAGTCTCTCATTCCTGTGTCCCTCCCCCACCTGAAGCTTCTCCTTAGGCAGTTGTTAGAGATACCTTGTATCCCTCTGTCCTTTACAATCAATCCTGAACCTCAATAAACCCTATTGTTTACTTAATCAAACCTTTGGATAAATCATTGGTTGTTTGATAAAAGAGGGAGAAGGGAGAAGGGAATAGTTTCTTCTCTCTGGATCCCGAGGGGAGTTGGAGGCGTCCATCTTAGAGGAAGTGGTAATCCCTATACTTCCTCTTGACTCTTCCTTTGTGAACCTGAGAAACTGACTAGAAACCCCTCTAGTCAGTTTCAAGCCATTTCTGGCTGGCCCTAATCTTTGTCTGTAGAAGTGCCCTTCCTACCTGGAGGGCTCAGACTGTTTCCCTTCGGTGTCTCTGTCTCAAACCTGTGTACCCAGTCTGTGTCTACCTGCTGTAGCTGCCTGCCTAATTATCTCATTCTCTCCCTCTGCTACTCTTTATACTTCAGTGTTTTATATTCCCTAAACTCAGTCATTCCCTTACTCCTCCTACCACCTCAATTTACTACCTCCATCATTGTATCCTACCCCCCACCTTTCCTACCTACTGACTTAGGGACCAACAAATCCCATCCACTTGCCTTATCCCCTATTATCACCCTACCTTATCTCTCTACCTGTTTATTCCCTTATTACAATACACACACACACACACACACACACACACACACACACACACACACACATATATATATATATTTATAGATAGAGAAAGGTAGATGGATAGATAGAGAGATAGAGATACACAAATATAGATAAATAAGGATATATATATACATATACATATATATAAGTTTATTTTGGAACACAACACAAGATGTGAATTTATACCTAGTTACTGCTAGAATGCTTTTAAGCAAAGGAGCTAGGATTTTATCAATGAATAACTTATCCAGCAAAATAATATAATCCTTTGGGGACAAAAATTGATAATGAAATCGAGGTATTTAAAGCAATCCTGCTGAAAAGACTAGAGCTCGTTGGCAGCTAGGTGCCTCAGTGAATAGAGATCCATGATTAGAGGTTGCAAATCCTGGGTTGAAATCTGGCCTCAGAAACTTCCTGGCTGTGTGACCCAGGTCAAGTTATTTAACTTCTATTGCCTAACCCTAACCACTCTTTCCCTTGGAAGCAATACACAGTATTGATTCTGAAATAGAAGGCAAGGGACAAATATTTAATATATACACAAATATTTGTTTATACACACACATATGTATAAAGATTAGAGCTGAATGGAAAATTTCAATAGAAGCATAAAAAGGTAAACATGAAAGAGAAATAATAAGAGACATATGGCTAAACTGTTCATATTCCTAGGTGGTAAAATGATACTGTTATCAAGATGTAAATAGGGTAATCTGAGTGGGTCTACGAAGACAATTTGGGTGTGAGGAAGGATAAAAGGGGATATTAGGTGATTATAAGGTGATTGGAGGAGGAATAAAGGTATGGGAAGGTATATAGGAGATAAAGGAAATGGGGTATGTAGGAGAGGGCAACTCAAACAGGTTTATTCTCAGAGACTTGAGACAGAGGATACAGGGAGGAAATTAGGGCCAGTAAGAAATGTTTAGGTTTGGCTGGAGGGTTTCTCTTGTTAGTTTCAAAGTCTCTTGAGGGAGGAATCAAGAGGGCCCCTCCTTGCCAGTCAAACTGATGGCTGGAGGAAGTCTTGGGTAGGTACTTCCTGCCAAGATGGATGCCCCTAGATCCCCTCAAGGAAATAGAAGAAAATTGATTCCTTCCCCTTGAGCCCTTGTCTTAATTTTTGACACAATGATTCACCAGAGAATTTGAATAGGTAACAAGGGGATTTATTAATACCAGTGTCAGTCAGAAGGGGGGAGGGGTTCATGATTTTCTAACTGCTGCTAGGGAGAGGGGTGAGGGTGGGGGATGGGTTGCAGAGAGGTTTAGACAGAGAGAGTCTGGCTCTCCCAGTCAGGAAGATTTGACTGCCTTTTAAGTAAAGTCTTTATCAAATCATTAAAACTAGGGGTAATTTATTTGAGGATACTCGAGTAGCCTATAGAAGCTAAACCCTCAATGTCTAAACACCAAGCCCTCCCTTCCACCAGGACCCAAAGGAAATTCAGGGAAGGAGAGGGATGGAGATGGGAGATCAGGGAGAGGTCCAGAGAAATGAGATAGGTCCAAACATCCCTAAAACAAAATAAGCCCAGACCAAGGCCGAAGCAGTTAGGCCAAAGCCAACAGGTTAAGCCAAAGCAAAAGTTTCCAGCCATAGCGAAAGCCAGAAGGCAAAAAAAAACAAAAAACCTCTTCAGTTGGAACTTCACCTCTATTTATAGTTTCAAGTTCCAACTGACTTTCTGAATATTCTAAGATCTTTAACTGACTTTTTGTGACCATTAGAAATTACAGAAGCAAAAAGTTTCTGTTAGCCACCTTGCATTACAATACTAATCATTCACAATAACTTTATCATTATTAGAACATTTAAAAAGAATGTACATAGAGGACATGTATGAGATTTGGATAAGATAGGATGATCTAAAAAGTATAAGGGGTGAGAAAGTGGAAGAGAGAGAATGAATGGGGGATATTTATCTTAGAAAAAAGAGGCACAAAATGAAGAGCTTTTCTAGTGGAAGGGAAAATAGGGTGTGTTGCAGACAACACTTGGACTTCAATATGATCTAAATTTGTTGAAAGAGGGAATAACATAGACATTGACTTGGACAGAGAAATCTGTCTAATCAAACAAAGAAGTAGGAGGTGAAGTGGATAAGACAAGTAGGGAGGTGATAGACAGGAGGGAAGATTAATAGAGGCTGTAGTCAGACTTTTATGTGGGGTGATGATTTATATTAGAAGGGGGAGTTACTTTCTTAGAATTACCTAAACCAAGGAATCAAAAATCTAGTAGAAAGGAAAAAGTTCCAAAAAGTTTTTGTAGCTGCCAAGTTACATTGCATTTCCTCATCCTCTATGTCTCACAATCTTTGGTTTCTTTCTAAGCTCAGGTAAGGAACAATCTCTTATAAAAAACTTCCCAAGTCTCCTCTCTCAATTATCTTTTATTATAATTTGTGTGCTTACAGTATTCATCTCATTCTTTCTCCTGAAATATTCTTTAACAGATAAGATGTTCATCCTAATGTTTGTATCCTCACTGCATAGGATGGTACTTTGCTAAATTGTTGTTGAATAGAAAAATATTGAACTTTCAATCTATTAAAAAAACTGAATAGCCTTTATTTGAAATATGAGATAAATATGTGAAATAGAACTTAGTCATATTTCTTCAGCATTGTCATTTTAAAGTTGATTTTTTAACCTAAGTATATAATTTTAAATCCTTTACTATTAAATTTAATCTGAATGCATTTAGTAACTGATGGTCAATTAAGTCCAGCATTTATAAGATTCCAGAATGTTTTGAATGATAACACATGTATAACCCAGATAATATTGTTTACCATATCCTGGAGCAGGAAAGTAATGGGGGAAAGAGACAGTTTCCATCTTATAATTTCAGAAAGACTATGTTGAAAATTCTTACTAAATACAATGGGGAAATAAAATACCTTAAAAAATAAATGTGACGTCAGTGTCCTAAAATAAGTCATTAATAAAAATGGTCCTAAGCAGAGGTTTAGGGAAAGTAACTGAAGTATTTAACAAGAACTTTCTCTTCAAGCTAAAATCAATCCATTAATAATTAGCCTCTTGTCTGGGCATTCAGTCAGTTGCAAACACAGCTAACTGAACTATCATGTAGCTAAAACTCTCCAACTTGTCCCCAGTATAGCAAGAGAGATATTGTCCAGTGGAAAACTCTAGGTAAGTTGTACTTTCAGCATTCCTGTGATTTGCCAGTGTAGTAACTCTTTTATAAAAATAAATTACATTAAGCTTAATGATCTTTTTTTGAGCTATTTTCTTTTGTGGTTATTGCTTCTCATTCTAGATATTCCATTATTTCTCTCTCATGACACATTTTTATTTTTATTTTTGCAGGAATGAGATTTTCTTCACTTTTACCTGTTCACTCCATACCTTTCTTTTAAAAAAATAGCTCATTTCCTTTTGTTGTGAGCCTTTCCTACTCTCTATGATATTCTGAAGAACAAGAACAATCACCAAAATATCAATAACAGAAAATATTGGCTTTTTTAGATACAATGAACACTTGAATTTTAAATGCAAATAAAATGGTTTCAGACACATAGACATAATTCTCTTCTCTAGAAGGCTATTAATCCTTCCAGTTATTACAGGATAGACACTATGGCATTTAATCCCTGAGCCATAAGGAGAAATGATGACTCCAGGAATTTAATTAACTCAACATTTTCTTGTGGTGAAGGTCTTATTGATACATCTTGACTTTTATTAATTACTGCATGCTTTAGCTTTCACAATTTAAAATGTGAAAAATTAAAGTAAAAAGCAAATTGAATGAATGATGGACAAACTGTGTGAATATCCATAAATCAAACTATTTATTATAAAATAGAAAGTAATCAAATTGTATAACATTAGGCTGAGCATTTGCCAAGGTTGTCATTTCCAAATAGTTGTAAGAGATGGCTGACACGTTTATTCTTCATTATTTCTATAGCTGAATTCCACAGTAAATAAAGCAAGCAAAAGTAAAAGTTAGTAAATGAATAGAAGTATTCAGCTTGAACAAACAAATGATTTATATAGAAGAATATTGCTGTTCAAACACTTTGATTTTGTTTTAAAAACATACAGAGGTTTAGGGGAAATATGACAGAATTATTTGTTAGAGACAGATATATTTAGCTTGGTGACAAACCCTCAACTATAGGGGAGGTTTCAATCAGTTGGAGAATGACTGAACAAATTGTGCTATTTAATGTAATGGAATACTATTGTGCCATAAGAAATGTAGAGCTGGAGGGTTTCAGAAAACCCTGGAAAGTCTTCCATGAATTGATGCAGAGTAAAGTGAGCAGAATCAGGAGAACACTGTGTCCAGTGGCAGCAATACTGTATGATGAACAACTGTGAATAAATTAGCTTTTAATCAGCAATTCAATGAGGCAAAACAATCCCAAAGGACTCATGGTGAAAAATGCTATCCACCTCTAGAAGAAGATCAGATGGAGTGTGAATATATATCAAGGCTTACCATTTTCCACTATGTTTTTTTTTATAGTTTTTCATTGTCCTTTTCCACAACATATGAACATGGAAATATATTTTGTTTGATAGCACATGTATAACCAATATCAAATTGCTTATGAACATTTCAGGTAGGAGCAAAGGAAGGGAGGGACAGCATTCATTACTCAGCATTCTAGAAAATGAATGCCTAAAATGTTTTTTACATGAGACTGGAAAAAGTGTTACTGAAGGAAAAAATGAATTGGGTAGGTTTCTCATCATTACATCCTGATGATCACATAAAAATATTACAGTAATGCATACCTTTGAATCTTACAGAATTACACTGGATTAGAAAGAATGTCACCGAATAGGAGCAAAACTCATGTCATAAAAGCTCAGGATTAGCATAAAAGTCACCACCATAGAAAGATTATCTTAATTACATATGGGATAATTGATTTTTCCTTCCACACATGCTGCTCTGAATGGAGGTGATCTCTCAGCCCTATGATATCCCCAAATACAATCAAATTCAGCAACTTGTCCTGTTCTTAAATAAATTTTTTCAGTGTGTTTCCATCGAAGTCGTATATTATTTCTCTTCATTATTTCTTCAGATACTGTGCATGGCTCTGAAAGATTAAAAGAATACTTATTATAATTAATAATAAGTGTGCATGACTTTACATTTTTCCAAGTAATTGGAAACACAAAATACATTTCCATTGTAAAAATGTAAGCCAATTTTTTCTTGTTTTTCTACCAACCATGCTGGGTAATAAGGCTCTAAAACATGATGACCCTTGATAGAGAAGTAAATTCTTGTCCCAGCAGCTAAAGGAAGATATCCTTGTATCCCATAGCAATCCAGGAGGTACAATATCTCTGCCTGTCAGTCCATTCCCAAACTAGAGTCTGAGGAAAAGACTTGTCCTAGGAGAGGGTAAGGGATCAGGATTGTGCGCTATTTAGTTATGCTGCTCATTGGTAGCCTTGAAAGATACAGAGAATTCTGGAAGAGGGTTGCATTAAAGAGGAAAATAAGAACTTCCGTTTTATATATAGTGAAATTGGCATTTTATGAGACATTCATAATAAAATATTAAATAGGTAGCTAATAAACCTCATTTGTAAAATGACAGAATTGCAATATATACCAAATTTCCCTATCTTCCCATGAGAACATCATGAGAAACATAATCAGACCCCATGGTGAAACACAAGAATGCTTTTTTATATGAGGTACTATGATCCAAAAGTAATGGTAATTTTGGGGGCAGCTGGGTAGCTCAGTGGATTGAGAGCCAGGCCTAGAGACGGGAGGTCCTAGGTTCAAATCTGGCCTCAGCCACTTCCCAGCTGTGTGACCCTGGGCAAGTCACTTGACCCCCATTGCCTACCCTTACCACTCTTCTGCCTTGGAACCAATACACAGTATTGACTCTAAGACGGAAGGTAAGGGTTTAAAAAAAAAAAAAAAAGTAATGGTAATTTTGTCTATGTTGTTATCTTTGAATGTGTTCTCATAGTGATCACTACTTTCTCTTCTAAGGGCTAACAAATGATCACATAAAATATTCTAGAATTTTTCCAGAAATGGAAATTTGCTAAGTTATAATTTTCAGAATTTGCTTTTGCATTCATTAATAAAAAACCCTTACCTTCCATCTTAGAATCAATAGTGTGTATTCATCCCAAGGCAGAAGAGTGGAAGGGCTAGGCAATGGGATTGAGTGACTTGTCCTGTATCTCACCACTTGAAAGTGTCTGAAGACAGATTTGAACACAGGATCTCTCATCTCTAGGCTGACTCCCAATCTCATGAGTCACTAATGCATCCCCTTTTACATCATTTTTGACTATTGGGATGGATGATATTTCTATGATGAGTTATCATTTCCAGCACTTTTTTTTTGCCCTTACCCCTGAAAATTCCTTTTTCTAAGTTAAGACACTATTATGGCAGTCTATATTTGTGGCAGCCTAAATCATGGATCAATAAAGGATGACAATGGGTTTTATTTTAAGAGGGATCACATACTTTTGATCTATTTTTCATACATGAGGGAAAAAAGAGAAATGTCTCATTGGCTTTTGGTATTCCTTCCTTAACACAAATATGATCAGATTAGGTAAATGTTGTTGATGAGACTCCTAGTTAAAGGATTTCAAACCTCCTGGGATCACTTGATTTCTACCAGGATCACTTCCAGAAAAGGCCATCATAGAAGAGGCACTTGATTTCCTACTGCAAATAAATATTTTGCTAGCTTTGAATTTTTTTCTATGATGTCAAGAAGTCACTCTTGCGAAATCTCTTCTCATGTATCCTATAAGCATGTTATGGAGATATCGATGGGCATTTATTCTGACAAAGAAGTCATCGAAACTATAGGAGCAACCAAGAAATAGTGTATAGAGTGAAAGAAAGAAAAAGTAACCCATAACTATGTGATATGTCACCTTCGGGGAATGAATGAAAAAATTAAGTCAAGAATAGTAGAAGGGAAGGGAGGGAAACTGTATTGCCCTAAAAGAGCAAAGGCAGAACACAGTTTCCCTATAATGAGAGTGGCAAACTGTGGAGGAAATAAGAAAAATGGAGTCATCATAAGGAATGATTTTAGGAATTAGATCTGGTTTGAGTGATCTGCTATCCATACAAGGCCTCAAGTTCATTTCTGGAAAAAAAATAGCAGCTAGGTGTTTTGGTCCTCCTTGATTTTTGTGGAAAATGTTGTCTCATTATTAATAGTCACATGTTTTATTTGATCTTCACAAAATACCGTTTCATAAACAGTAACCTTTTTCTAAGATAGAAATGAGAAAATGAGGGCTCAGCAAAGTTGTGTGATCATCAGGAAGATAGACACAAAAGTAGGAAGTTTTGGTGCCAGGACTTGATCTTACATTAATATAGATGCCAAATGTAGTATATTTTCCCTTAATTCATCGTTTGTAAACAACATTTTGAAATGACTTCATCTTATGAAGAAATGAAATTAATGTCAGGCTTATTATTAGTTCCCTCAACCTAAAAAAACATAAAATGGAACAAGATAAAAATAGGAACTCAATGTGAATAAAAATAACATTACAGGACTGTGATTCCCCTAATAATATCTCTCTTTCTTTAACTGTCATAATATTTTAGATGAAAAGGAAGTTTTATTTTGCAAAGTTCTCTCTGAATTATATATCTGAAAAGTAATTAATTCTAAATAACATCAAAGGAACAGTTCTTATGGTCAATCAAGGAGTTTTATTTTAATTACTATAAAACCTTTGAATTTTAGAAAGATTGCTTAATCATCAACCCTAGGAGATTCTTGAATATATTTAATAGTAATTGCACCTCACTAAAATTAGTAGTATACTATTATTAGAAAAGTAAACAATAGAACCATAGAAGAATTAGTAGAATTACATTATTATGGTGCTACTGCTATCAAATCATATTGGTAGGTATTAGTTGAGGTTGATCAATATGGTAATTCCATCTTCAGTCTTGACTGATAATAAGATATGTCTTGTGAACCTAGTTATAGAATTGTTACTACCTCTTTGGTTCCACTTCATCATTCTAGCAAGTAGAAATTCTTAAATTAAAAGTTCATTTAATTGATCCTTTCTTTTCTGTTTAGACATGTTTTCAGTGATATGAATTTTTCTGTAACAGTATTTTTAAATAGATCTTACAACTTTTACTATGTAGTCCTTCCCTAATTTTTTCTTTGGCCCACTAATAATTAAGCTCTCATTACTTAATCTTTATTTTGGTCTGTGTTGTGCTAATATTTCTTTTGTAAAATACTATTTTATCACAATATGCTCTATAAAGGATTTGCTTATTATTTTTGCTCCAGTATATTATCAGTGTTTTGCTAAGGTAATGAAGGATATTGAGTAAAATGCAATTTATTTAGAAATTGTCATAGGTATGGCAAATATAATTTTTCATAACAATCTAGTAAGTGGCATATTTCCTTATGATATAAAATATGTTGTATGGATTTTTCCAGGTCTTAGAGGAATATTGATATTTCCTACTATTATGATGTTAACTTTAATATGATTTTACAATTCCCCTAGTATTTTCTGTTAGGAATTTGGATGCTATTGTAAAACTAAGTGCATATGTGTATAATTTACTTGATGTTCATTAGACATGAACTTTTGGGGGTACTATCTACCAGTCTATTCTTTATGGTAACTTTGATAAGCCTTTACATGTGAGTATTTCCTCAGCTATTTTTTCTATTACTTCTGCTGTCTGTAATAATTATCCTGTAGTGCATTCTTTTTATTCTCCTCTTTCTGTTATTTCTCCTGTTCTGTTCAAGAGGGAAATTTTCTTGTCTAGTTCAGGGTTTGTAATGGGGAAAATTGTGCTTTAAATTACTTTTCATTCCACCACATTTCTGGGATCCTCTCACACTCAGAAAGTTCTTAAAAGATGCTTATTCTATCAAGTTAAACTGCTCCACATTCAAGACAGAAAAGTGTGGGAAGCTGTTCGATATATTAAAGCCTTTGGAGAAATAGGATCAAATTTAGGGCCTGTTATCTGGATTCCCTACGTGACCAATCCAGACTGAGGCAGTCTTTGTGTTTGGTTCTGGTCACCTGAGCCCCGAAAAGCTCTGGTACCAGCAGGTAGGTTAATCCAAAATCAACTTGATCCCTCCAAGAGGCTATTAGGAGTCATTTAGAGAAACAGAGTCTGTAATAGATATTTTATCTGGATCCCATTACAAAATCATCGGCAAGTAAAACTGTGTGTATGATTTTTCTGCACTGCATGTCAGAATGCAGACAGAATGGGCCATCTAAGATAAAAATCTGAGGCTCCTCTTTTGACTCAGTTTTGATCCCCACCTTTCTTAGAACTCCTATTGGAAAACTTTGAAGTGGCAGACCAGCATCTACTGAGTTAATGATTCCTCTCCTTGATAATTAAGAAGCTTGAACCCTAACAAACATTACTTAAGATAAGACTGCATACTTAGATAAGTATGGCGCTTTTAGTCTTGACTTTATTTGTCCAGGTGCCTATAATCCTGGAAGACAGAACTCAATAAGTGAGCATCTCCATAAAAATATTTCCTCTCCCAGAATTATCCCTATTAATTGATGGTTGAAATTTGGCCATTGTCTTGGTACTTATACCTTTACTCTTTAGACTTTAATGGGTTATGTATGATCTGTTACCCCTTCATAGCTGTGTTCTTTGTTTGAAATCAGTATATAATAAACTCCCAAGCCCACAGACTTTGGGACAGCATGGGCTAACCACTAGTCTAGTTGTTCTCATTTTCTTTCTCCTGCCTTACCCATTCTATGCCACCACGCCGCTCAGGACCCCAAAAAATCATATAGAGGCATGGCCCCCTATAGAAAAGGCCAGCATTTGCTTTATATAATGTTAGAAGAAACCAAGATCAAATTTAATTCCATAAGTATGGCAATGCTATCTGATTCTGAGAAGGTGCAGGTTAAGAATTCAAACTTTTTGCTGGTGGTCATGACTACTAACCTTTCTTTCCCCTTATTCATAAAGAAATATCCAGACTGTTTCCAATAATCTAATACATTTGTGGGCACTTCCTATAATGAAGCTGATCTTAATCCAGAAATATCTTCCCATTGTATGCAACAATGTCTTTTGTTAACACAAGTCACGTCTTACTAATTTTCTGGAGGTTGGGTGAGTATAGATTTGTTTTACTTTAGGAAATATTTTCATCAAAAGGTTATTTGGAATTATTTATATGTATTCAGCATTTTTAAAGCATAATTGAATGGGGAACATTTTCAAAATAGAAAAATTATAAAGTTCTTCATTTTAGGGCTTATGAATCAGTCAACTTTTCAATATCCAAAAGAACATAGCAAAGTGCGTTAAAATTGTCCCAAGTGTTGTACAAATTCTTCTATGTAAAAATTAAACCACACAGAAAAAATGGTGTAAGGAAGAATTAAATTGCTCTCATTATTTCCTAATATGGAAAATGAGGAAGATTTTTTCCTTGAATATTAAGGGAAAGAAATGTATTATTTTTTTCTTTTTAGTTACTGCTCCCAGCAACCAGGGCATGATCAAATCAGAATAAAGAGAATGAGAAATACATTTAATCACATAATAATAAAAGCAGTTCTTAAATTGAGGAATGTTGGGACTTACAATCTTGGAATCATTGATTATATGAAGCATAAACATCTATTAAGCACTCTTCTGACAATTATTAGTGAAGTAAGTTTTCTTTATTGCAATTTTAATCACCTATAATACAATCTGATAGGATTTTAATTATAATTGTCAACTGATTATTTCCTTCATTAATGGCATTTTCCTAATGAATGAGTACATACCTAGGCATGTTGGTGCATTTGTCCATATTCCATTTTTGCATATTACAAATTTGGAACCCTGGAGCACATAAAGATTTTGACATCTGTATTCCACTCTTGTCTCTGGAGCATATTTATGTAATGGGAAGGTTGTGATATCTCCATTACCAATAGGTGGAGGTGGTCCGCATGTTTTCAGTTCCTCTGAGGATGGAAGAAAACAATTTTATTTGTTGAAAGACTTAAATCACATAGATTGAATTAAAACATGAACTATGGATTTGATGAGCATCACTTATCCTTAGACTCTCATGCTCCTGAGCTGTGCTGCATATCTTTTCAAATTATAACTTACATAAAAGTGATTTGTGTACAGGTTCAACTTTCTACCCTTATACAGACTATCCACCCTCTACTTCCATATGTTCCACCATCTTGATTGAACTATGATCTTTCACTCTCTTCTTTTGTTAAGGGTTTATGGAGTCAATCAATCAGTCAATAAGTGTTATATAAATATCTACTACATGCCAAGCGCTTTGCTATATACGATGTTGGGTAAAGAATAAATAAGTTCAGCTGCTGGAGGAAAATGTCAAGGGGATAAGAATTATGCTTAGTAGTGAGGATTGAAGAAGATGAGAAAGACTGAGGGAACTAGTGGTGGTAAGAATCCTAGTTTTCCTAATTTTTGATGTTATCATACTTTTTAAGCAGGTATTAAGAAGTCTGTAAAAACAGAATTCTGAGCTTGATCAAGTTGTAGAGAATATATGACATTCATTTTGTGGAGAATGAGGAATTCACAGTGTAATTGTGTTCAGAAGTTCTGTTTTTAAAACGTTTTTAATATTAAAAATTATCTTTATTTTATTCCAATAACAAGTTTACATATATGTTTTTCCAGAGTAACATGCTTCATGTTGTCTTCCTCCCCTCTTCCTTCCCCATTCTTGGAGTTGACAAGTAATTCCACTAGGTTATTTATGTGTTATCACTCAAAACATACTTCCATATTCATTTTTGTAAGTGAATAATTTTATAAAACCCAAACCTCAAAACATATAACCAAATAAACAATTGATAAATCATATGCTTTCATCTGCATTTCTACTCTAATAGATCTTTCTCTGGAGGTGTATAGCATTCTTTTTTCATAAGTCCTTCAGAATTATCTTTGATCATTGTATTGTTATTAGTAGGAAAGTCTATCACATTTGATTGTCCCACAATATTTCAATTACTGTGTACAGTGTTCTACTGGTTTTGTTTATTTCACTCTGCATCAGTTCATGTAGGTCTTTCCAATTCTTCCTGAAATCATCCTGTTCATCTTTCATTGTAGCACAATAGTGTTCCATTACTATCATATGCCACATTTTTTTTCAACCATCCACAATTGAGGGTTTACTTTCCCTTTAGTTTCCAATTCTTTGCCACCACAAAAAGAACAGCTATAAATATTTTTATACAACCAGGTCCTTTCCCATTAAAAAAATCTCTTTTGGATATAGGCCTAGTAGTGGTATTGCTGGGTCAAGAGGTATGCATTCTTTTAAATCTCTTTGGGAATAATTCCAAATTGCCTTCCAGAATGCTTGGATCAATTCTCAAGTCCACCAGCAATGCATTAGTGTCCCAATTTTGCCACAAACTCTCCAACATTTATTATTTTCCTTTACTTCATATTTAATAATCTGATAGGTATGATATCGTACCTTAGAATTGCTTTAATTTGCATTTCTCTAATCAAGAGGGATTTAGAACATTTTTTCATATACTTATTGATAGTTTTGATTTCTTCATCTGAAAACTTCCTTTTTATGTACTTTGACCATTATCAATTGGGGAATGACTTGGATTCTTATATATTTGATTTTGTTCTTTATGAATTTGAGAAATTAGACTTTATCAGAGAAATCTGTTATAAAATTTTCCCTCCCCCAATTTGTTTCTTCCCTCACATTTTTAATATTAAAAAATATAGTGCTAGATTCAAGATAATTTTTCTCAAGAAACCAGCTAAAATTATAAGATCTAAATCAAATAAGACTTTTATTGCTTGCTAAAGGTCTATTTATCGAAAGAAGTTAGAGAAGGTATGAAGAATGCCTAGTTTCAAGGCAGGAGAATAGGCCTCCTTAGTTAGTACTTTAAATTGCCCAGGTAATCATTACTTCATAAAAAAATCATCACAATAACTTGAGTAGGTGAGAAGAAATAGGAATTATGATGTTTTAAAATAGAACATTTAATATTGATTAATGATGTAGGTACACTTAAAGCCAGATATCATGGCTTCTTACTGGCTGGGGTTCATATTATAGCTAGAAATTTTATAATTTTCTAAGGTTGACAAACCATTTTATTTTATTTTATTTTTGTTTTTTTTTTAAATGCTTAACTTCTGTGTATTGGCTCCTAGGTGGAAGAGTGGTAAGGGTGGGCAATGGGAGTCAAGTGACTTGCCCAGGGTCACACAGCTGGGAAATGTCTGAGGCTGGCTTTGAACCTAGGACCTCTCATCTCTGGGCTTGGCTCTCAATCCACTGAGCTACCCAGCTGCCCCAGACAAACCATTTTACATGCTATCTTATTTGAGCCTCACAGCAATCCCGTAAGTTAGGTGCTATTATTATCACCATTTTACAGTAGAGGAAGCTGAAACATAGTGAGACAAGGTGTTTATAACACAATGTAACAACTGTGTGAGGTAGGATTTGAACTCGGGTCTTTCTGACTCCAAGACCTGCTCTCTATCCACTGTGAGAAATGATTGTCTCAAGTAAAAATTTAGGAATTTCATAATGGAGTGAGATAATTGAGATAAAGAATAAAAATCTGGTGTAGTTCCAAATAGGGACTTTGTTCCCTCTTACTTAGGTTGTAACACCACTACTCCCTCCCCTCAGGAGCAATAATAAAAGAAAATAGGTATATACTGTTATGTCTTAAATAATAATTCACATGTTTGTTTTTTTTTTTAAAATAAGAACACTGCCTGCTTTTGCTGCCCTTTAAACTTGATGAAGGAAGTAATATTGGTTTAGGTAACAGCAGTTCAGATAATGGTAGAGGCATAGAACTAATATTGTAACAAATACAGCTTTGATCTGCATCTAATAACAAGGAAGCCCACTGAGCAACTCCATCAACTATTTACTCTATAGTAATATCACTTCTATTACATTATCTATCTAAAGTAGGTGGAAGAGGACCCGAAGATATATTTATGTTGGTTTTTTTTTTTTTGCTACCACTTTGACCATTGCCTGGTATTGCCCTAGTGAATGTGGGAGAAATCAAAAGCTATTTCTAAATTTCCAAACTCTCTCATCTTCTCTGCAGTCAACATCTTCGGTGGTTTATGGTATGTCCCAGTGCATGGACAAGCACCACACATAGGAAAAGGCATCCTCCAAAATGATAGTTGCCTAATTTTTGTATATTTCCCCTTTGTACTGTTTTCTTGCTATTTTTCCCACCCCATATAATTTTATTTATTCAATTAAAATATTTCTCAATTTTTTGTGAATAAATTTTACATTTCTTTTTAAAATTCTCTCCCTACCTTTTCCTCATTTTTTTCCTCATGAGAAAGCAAGCAATTTAGTAGTGATTATTCATGGGAAGTTAGGCAAAACATATTTCCATGTTAGCCATATTGCACAAGAAAACACAAACTAAAAATTCCCCTCAAAACTAAGAACATAAAAAAGAATGCCTCAATTTGCATTCAGTCTCCACCAGTTCTTCTTATGGAGGTGGAAAATATTTTTCATTAAAAGTCCTTCAAAATAATCTTGGATCATTGTATTGCTTAGAACAGTTGTCATTCATAATTAAGCATCATACAATACTGCTGTTACCCATCATCATCATCCCAGGAGTATCACCCACTAGACAATAGCCCTGAGGAGCAATAGAATTCGAGGAACTCACACAGTGATTTTCCTTGTGTAATTTAAAATTATTTTCCAAAATATTTGTATGAGTTCATAATACCACCAACAAAGTTGTGGTTTCTCCAAAATTGATTCTTACTTTTTAATTTTCTTTGCTAATTTGTTGAGTATAAACTGAATTCTCAAATTTTATTTAATTAGGGTTTCTTTGAGTGTGCTTTTATTTGGTTATCTTACTTAACAATTGTTTATAAAGAATTGTTTATTTCATTTGAATTCTTATCCATTGGGGAATGGCTCTTTATCATGTGGAAGAAAAATGCTCCAAAATACTTTTGATTTAGCTAAAATTTTTTTTATAAACATCTTTTATTAATGTACAAACTGCTTGTTTAGGGAAATTTTTTGATGAATAGTTTCTTCTGCCAATAAGTAAAAAATGCCCTTTCTGATTAAAGGCATTTATATTTTGCTTTCATAGTGATTGTGAAATAAATGGTGGATAAATTCTCCTGCTACATAAAAAATCCAAAACTGTATAGTAAAATCTTCCTTGAATTGTATACCTTGGGGTGAATGTTCCTTAGCTTATCAGTATTTAAATCAAAGTAAACAGCCTACTCCCTATATGATTATCAAATTAGCAGAGGGAATAGCCTTACTTTTTTGGGAAGATAGATTTTCCCTAAAGGAAAGCCCACAGTAGCTTTATTATCTGTACTAAATCATCTTAAAATTGGGAATTTCTGCTCTTTCAGAATATTGGGAAAAAATTAATATGCTATTTAAACATTTATTTTTAGTTTTTGTAACATATTAAGAATCTATAGTAATATAAGCTTCCAAAATGTTATGAATTCCTGTGAATTTTCCACATATTTTTCATATAGAATCTTTAGAAGATATATTGGTGCAATTTTTACACTCAAAAAATTTCTATTCTCGTTCTAGTTTCATTGATTATTTTCTCATGCAATATTTTTTAAAATTTTGTGTAATCAAAATTATCTTTAAATAACCTTTCTTGTTCAACAATATGCCTTTGTCGGTTAATTTTTTTCCTTATAAAGCAGTGATGTTGGGATCAAATAGAAATGAGCAAGCTAAACTGTTCATAAGGATTCCTGCAGGCCACATATTGATTGAGAAAACCACATTTCAACATTATGCTTCTTTATTTTTTTTTTGTTTAGTTTTTAAAATTATGCCCAATAACATTTTAATCTTCTTCTGGCCACACTTTAGAGTGTTTGAACCTCATATAGTCTAAAGACTTCCTATATCATACTTCTAAGGATTAGAAATTGTTGAAATTTGGGAACGAGAATAGCCTAGATACCTCCATAAAATCTCAACCAAGATCTAAGAATATAATCAGGAGACTTCTGGGCTAAGATGGCCACAGAATAGAAGCAAGGGTCATCCTCTCCTAACCACCTACCAATATAAAGCACCTCAAAAGGACAAAATCCCAAATCAGACAGGTAAAGAGGCTCTTCAAGGCACGGTCTTGAAGGTAGGCAGGGTTTGGACATTTCCACACAATAAGAGGATAAAATTACTCCTACCAAAGCATGAGCTGATCACTCTTCCCCCACTCCACCTACAATGCCAGAATCATAGCATCCAACAAGGAAAATTAAAAGATAATAGCTGAAAACCAGTCTTTAAAAATGAAAACTGGGCAAAAGGGAACTAATGATCTCACAAGACAGCAAGAATTAATAAAGCAAAGTTAAAAGAATGACAAATTAGAAAGAAACATGAAATATCTCATAGAGACTGAATTGGAAAACAGGTCTAGGAGAGACAATTAGAGAATCATAAGCCTACCTGAAAATCTGGAAATAAAAAGAAACCTTGACATTATACTACAAGAAATTATCCAAGAACACTGCCCTGATATTATTGAACAAGAGGGCAAAATAGACATTGTAAGAGTCCATAGAGCACCCTCTACATTAAATCCTTAAAAGACAACCCCCAGGAATGTAATTTCCAAATTCAAGAGCTTCAAAGCTAAGGAGAAAATATTGTAAGAAGCCAGAAAGAGACAATTCAGATATCAAGGAGCACCATTCAGGATTATATAGGATCTGGCAGTCTCCACACTAAAGGACCTCAAGGCTTGGAATATGATATTCAGAAAGGTAAGAGAATTGGGTCTACAATCAAAGTTCACCTACCCATCAAAACTGACTATGTACTTCCAGGAGAAAGTATTGGCATTTAACAAAATAGAAGATTTCCAAGTATTTGTAAAGAAAAGACCAGACCTAAATGGAAAATTTAATGTCCAAATACAAAACTCAAGAGAAACATGAAAAGGTAAGTAATAAAGCGTAAGATTTAAATTAATGTCCAATACTTCAAGTATTATTTTTTTAAAGTTTATCATCTGACAAAATAGAACCACATTACTAAGTTTTTTACCTGCTCAAAAATCCCTCATCTACCAAAGCCATTACAGGAAGATAAGAGAGTGAGACATGGAACTCCACTGAATTTATAGCCTTTCTACATTAGCATATAATGACAGGAAGTGAGTGGAGTACTGGGGGTGATAGTTTTGCTGGGGATCATAGTATTTAGGGTAATAGATTCTAATTACACAAAAGAGAGGGGAAAATTTTCTTTAAGGACTTCAGTAAGGTCAAATTATTTATACATTGATATGGAAAAATGATATTTCCAACTCTTAAAAACTGTATTAACTATCATAGTAGTTAGAAGAATTATTTATAGGTAGTGGTGGGATACTAAGTGGTTTAAGATGATATGTAAAAAAAGAAAGGGGGGAAAATAGAAAATGGCACCAAGAAAAACTTGAAGGAATAAGAAAAACAGGATAATTTATACTACTTAAAAAGTGCATGGGAGGGGGAGGGGAAGAATACTATTATAAGAAGGAGAGGAAAAGAGTGCTAATAGGTAATACGTAAACATTACTCTCAGTGGAATCACCTCTGAGAGGGAAGAGCATCTAGATCCATTCGAGTATCATATTCTATCTTACCCTTCAGGGAAGCTGAGAAGGAAAAAAAAAACAAGGGTGGGAGTGGGGTGGGGAGTACTAAAGGGAGTGAAGACAGGAGGAGGGAATTTAATAGACCTTAAATAAAAATAAAAGGGGAACAAGAAGGGAGGGGGTGGGATGGTAGTAAAATAAGGGTGAGGATTAAGGGGGTTGATTAAAAGCAAGAGACTGGTGTAGAAGGAAATAGTAAAAGGAAGGGCAGAATTAGGAGAGGAAATCAAAATGATGGGTAATACATAGGTGGTAATCATAACTCTGAATGTGAATGGGATGAACTCACCCATAAAACGGAAGCAAATAGCAGAGTGGATTAGAAACTGAAATCTGACCATATGTTTTTTATAAGAAATACACATGAAGCAAGTAGACACACACAGGGTAAAAGTAAGAGAATAGAGCAAAATCTATTGAGCATCAACTGATTAAAAAGAAGGCAGGAGTCACAATCATAATATTTGACAAAGCCAAAGTAAAAATAGATCTGATTAAAAGAGTTAGGGAAGGTAATTATATGCTGATAAAAGGCAGCATAGACAATGAGGAAATAGCAGTACTCAACATGTATGCATCAAATGATATAGCATTCAGATTTTTAAAGGAGAAATTACTGGAACTTAAGGAGGAAATAGATAGTAAAATTATACTAGGGGAGACCTGAACCTTCCTCTATCAGATCTAGATAAATCAAACAAAAAATAAATAAGAAAGAAGTAAGAGATGTGAATGAAATCTTAGAAAAATTAAAGTTAATAGATATCTGGGGAAAAACGAATAGGGACAAAAAGAATATACCTTCTTTTTAGCAGCACATGATGCATTCACAAAGATTGACCATGTACTCAGGCATAAAACATGGCAAACAAATGCAAAAGAGCAGAAATAATAAATGCAAACTTTTCAGATCATAATGCAATAAAAATAATAATTAGTAAGGGTACATGGAGAGGCAAATCAAAAATTAATTGGAAATTAAATAATGTGATTCTCCAAAATTGGTTGGTTAAAGAACAAATCATAGAAACAATTAATAAATTCATTGAAGAGAATGACAATGAGGAGACATTATATCAAAATTTTTGGGATGCAGCCAAATCAGTACTCATGGAAATGTATAACCCTGAGTGCATATAGTAATAAATCAAGGAGGGAAGAGGTAAATGAATTAGGCATGTAAACTAAAAAACTAGAAAGAGAACAATTTTAAAATCCCCTATGTAAAAACAAAATTAGAAATTCTAAAAATCAAATAGAAATTAATAAAATTGAAAGTGAAAGAACTATTGAATTAATAAATAAGATTAGAAGCTGTACTTTGAAAAAATAAATAAAATAGATAAAGTACTGGTTAATGTAATAAAAAAAGGAAAGAAGAAAACCAAATTAACAATATCAAAAGTGATAATGGAGACACCTCTAATGAAGAGAAAATTAAGGTAATTATTAAGAACTATATTGTCCAATTATATGGCAAAAAATATGGTAATCTAAGTAATATAGATGATAATTTACAAAAATATAAATTGCCTAGATTAACAGTAGAAGAAATAGAATACTTAAATAATCCCATAATAGAAAAAGAAATTGAACAAGCCATCAAAGAACTCCTTAAGAAAAAAATTTCCAGGACCATATGGATTCACAAGTGAATTCTATCAAACTTACAAAGAACAACTAATCCCAATATTATACAAACTATTTGACATAATAAGCAAAGAAGGAGCTCTACTGTATTCCTTTTATGACACAAATATTGTACTGAACCCAAAGCCAGGTGGATCAAAAATAGAGAAAGCAAACTACAGACCAATCTCCTTAATGAACATAGATGCAAAAATCTTAAATAGAATACTAGCAAAAAGACTCCGGCAAGTAGTCACGAGGGTTATTCCTTATGATCAGGTGGGATTTATACCAGGAATGCAAAGATGGTTCTAAATAAGGAAAACCATTCACATAATTGACCATATCAACAAGCAAACAAACAAAAACCACATGATTATCTCAATAGATGCTGAAAAAGCCTTTGACAAAATACAACGATCATTTCTGTTGAAAACACTAGAAAGTATAGGAATAGAAGGGCTTTTTCTAAAAATAATAAACAGTATATATTTAAAACCATCAGCAAGCATCAACTATGATGTGGATGAAATCAGAAGCCTTCCCAATAAGATCAGGAGTGAAACAAGGATGCCCATTATCACCTCTATTATTTAACATTGTACTGGAAACACTAGCAGTAGCAATCAGAGAAGAAAATGAAATTGAAGGCATTAAAATAGGCAACAAGGATACTAAACTATCAATCTTTGCAGGCGATAGGATGGTCTATGTAAAGAATCCTAGAGAATCAATTAAAAAGCTAATGGAAATAATCAACAACTTTAGCAAAGTTGCAGGATACAAAACAACCCCACATAAATCATCAGTATTTCTATATATTTCCAACACATCTCAGCAGCAAGAGTTAGAAAGAAATATTCCATTTAAAATCACCCTAGATAATATAAAATACTTAGGAATCTATTTGCCAAGACAAACACAGGAACTATATGAACACAACTATGAAACACTTTCTATACAATTAAAACTAGATTTAAACAATTGTAAAAACATTAATTGCTCAAGGCAAGGATGAGCTAATATAACAAAAATTACATTTCTACCCAAATTAATTTACTTATTTAGTGCCATACCTATCCAACTACCAAGAAACTTTTTTACTCAATTAGGAAAAAAAAAACTATAACAATGTTCATTTGCAAGGACAAAAGATCAAGAATTTCAAGGGAAATAATGAAAAAATGTGAAAGATGGAGACCTAGCAGTATCAAATCTTACACTGTGCTATAAAGCAGTGGTCATCCAAAAAATATGGTACTGGTTGAGAGACAAAAGGAAAGATCAGTGGAATAGACTTAGGGTAAATGAACTCAGTAAGATAGTGTCAGAAAAACTCAAAGATCTTAGCTTTTGGGACAAACACTTACTATTTGACAAAAACTTCTGGGAAAATTGAAAAACAGTATGAGAGAGATTACCTTTAGATCAACAGCTCACACCCTACACCAAGATAAATTCAGAATGGGTGAATGACTTAAATATAAAGAAAAAAACCATAAGTAAATTAGGAGAACATAGAATAGTTTACCTGTCAGATCTATGGGAAAGGAAAGATTTTAAGACCAAGCAAGAGAGAGAGGATATAACAAAATGTACAAAGAATAATTTTGATTACATTGTATTAAAATTTTTTTGTACAAACAAAACCAACACAACCAAAAATAGAAGGGAAACAACAAATTGGGAAAAATCTTTTTAATAAAAACCTCTGACATAAGTCTAATTCCTCAAATTGATAAGGAACTAAATCAATTCTACAAAAAAAGTTATTCCCCAATTGATAAATGGGCAAGGGACATGCATGAATAGGCAATTTTCAGATAAAGAAATCAAAACTATTAATAAGCACATGAAAAAGTGTTTTAAAGCTCTTATAGTCATTGAAACGCAAATCAAAACAACTCTGAGGTACTACCTCACACATAGCAGATTGACTAACATGACAACAAAGGAAAATAATAAGTGTTGAAGGGAATGTGGCAAAATTCTAACATTAATGCACTGTTGGTGGAGTTGTGAATTGATGCAACCTTTCTGTAAGGCAATTTTGAGCTATGCTCAAAGGGCTTTAAAAGACTATCTGCCTTTTGATCCAGCCATAGTACTGCTTGGTTTATATCCCAAAGAGATAATGAGGAAAAAGGCTTATACAAAAATATTTATAGTTGAGCTCTTTGTGGTGGCAAAAAATTGGAAAATGAGAGAATGTCCTTCAATTGGGGAATGGCTGAACAAATTGTGGTATCTGTTGGTGATGGAATACTATTGTGCTCAAAGGAATAAAGAACTGGAGGAATTCCATGTGAACTGGAATGACCTCCAGGAATTGATGCAGAGTGAAAGGAGCAGAACCAGGAGAACATTGTACACAGAGACTGATACACTATGGTACAATCGAACATAACAAACTTCTCTACTAGCAGCAATGCAAGGATCCAGAGCAAGGCTGAGGGACTTATGAGAAGGAACACTATCCACATCCAGAGACAACTGTGGGAGTAGAACCATAGAAGAAAAACAACTTTTTGATCACATGGTTCGATATGATTGGGGATGCAGACTCTAAGAGATTGCCCTAGTGCAAATATTAATAATATGGAAATAGATCTTTATCAATGGCACATGTAAAACCCAGTGGAACTGCTCATTGGCTATGGAAGGGGTGTGGGAGGAGGAGAAGGAAAGAACATGAATCATGTAACCATGGCAAAATATTCTTAATTATTTATTTATTTAATTAAATGAACTTAAAAAAAACAGAAAAAATATACGAGAGAAGGAAATGGAAAACCACTCTAATATCTTTATCAAGAAAACCTCTAATGGGGTCATGGGGAATCAGACATGACTGAATCCACATCTGATTACAGAGCTAATATTCTTATATTCTTTCCAAAGTATGACAAATCTGTAATGGCTGAACATACTTTCAAATGAGATTGTTGAACATAACTGGTTCACTTATCTTTTACTGTTTGTTACAAGAGAAGACTCACTGAGTAAAAGGAAGAGAATGTGGAGATTCAAAAACTAATATCATAGAAAAAAGTTATCAATGAAGTCATTAAAAGTACATAAGACCCTCCCACCCCAAAGAAAATAATTAGAAGAACCATTGAGAAAGAAAAACAAAGCAAAATATCAAAAATTTCTTCTATTTTGTTCAAGACTACACAATAATACTACCAGAATCCTATGGAAACTTCAAACAGAGGCATGCCAGGGAATATTGAAAATAAAGCTCTTTAAATGCCTTGTGCCATAGGAGACAAGGACAGACTAGTGCTTAGTCCAGTCTATTTTGATCCCTGGCTGCAAGAGGACACAGATTTATAGCATTATCCACTATAGAGTAATCCATGAATACCAGGTACAGTAAAAGAAAGGACCAAACAAGCACACATCATGGAGAATTCCAGGAGTGGTAGACACAGTAGGAATAGAGGTTACACCAACATCCATAGCAGGGCCATTCACTGAGGCAAAGTGAAGAAGGAGGCAAGATCAGACTACCTCTTATTATAGGGCTGTCCTTAAGCCTTTCTTAAAGATAACACAAGACTGGACCACTGTCCAGTCTTCTTTTAAGTAACAATAGGAGAAAGGAACAGATGCATATCTAGGTAACTCTTGTTGATTTGGTTTTTGACTTTATTTCATTTCTTGCCTTGGTGCTATGATGTTTTGAAGATTGTTTACTCCTGTCCATATCCAGCACTAATGTCTGCAGATATCTGTCTCTCTGTGCTCTCCTGGGCTAGAAAAAATAATCACTGTAATTTTCTTTAGATTTTTCTATAAGAATTGTCATTTTTTTGATGCATTGATTTTCTAGATCTTCACAAAGGAGCTTTGGTGGGGTATTATGATGTAATTTTTTTTGCTATTGGAACATCTTGACTCCATTTTGTGTGCATATAGACATCTTGAATAGGCATTACAAATGGACAATAGGATGAGACATGACTAAACAAGAGGAGAACAGGTTAGGCTGATTTTTGCCTCTGGGAAACCAGGGAATTTTCTTAATATCCCAAAGTTTCACCCTAAATAAAAGCCCTTTTAAAATAACAATATTTATGTGATGAATCATAGAGCAAAATTTTCTGAAGAACCAAATTTGAAGATCACCTGAAATACGATGAAGAAATGTGAACTGGACAGAGACAGGCCGTAAAACATTCTAGACAAGGAATCATGCAGGAAAGTAGGAAAAATTGTCATTAAAGAAATACCTAATCAAAAGAAGTCTTGGACTGATTATATAACACGAGCAAGGGAGAAGCACTATAAATGCAATGTGTTCCAATGATAATTTTTCAATATCGACAGATCTTAAGGAAGACTTCTTTCATGTAGGGTAAATTCACAACCACAATTCTATGGAAATAAAGGTACCAGGGTCATACAGGAAATGTAGGCATAGATGGGCTTTAGTCTACATAGTTAGAAGGAATGCCTACAAAGTCACACAACATGGATATGCATGTCTAGATTGAAATCTATATCATTTGTAAGAGTATCCATATCAATGTGATGATAGATCTCCTAAGCATATTTGAAGTTTTTCAAGAGATTCAAATAGAGGCACATTAGAGATAGGAAGAAATCTGGAACTAGAAAGAGTAAGTTGAAGATGGAAAAAGGGGTGTAAAAATCCACTATTTTCAGGGGATCACAATAATGTTAGAGAAGAACTTCCTACTATTTTAAAAGAAATTTGGAAACCTAGATCAGAGCTATAGGAGATACTGATGATTAAAAAAATAAAAGAAAACATGGAAGCAGAGGAGACAGAGAAGGGAGAAAGCCAGGAATGTGTAGTGTCATGGAAGTCAAGGTTAGAGAAAATGCCAAGGAATTGATTCAGTAGTTTAAAAGACATCAGAAATGTCCAGAAGAAAGAAGATAAAATAGAGGGTATGATATTTGACTGAGAATATAGAAACAATAGAAGTGGCATTAAAATAACATTCATTTAATTCCTTTTCCTGAAGACAGGACCACCAAACTCTTTCTGAAAGATTATAATAAAATATTATTTAATTCCTTCTATAGAAATAAATTGTATTACACTGCATAACTCATATAATTTCAATTCACCAAACATTTAAAAAAGCCTTTGTGCTTTTTAAGATATGGAGGTTTGGAGGACATATACAATTCAAATTTCTGCCAAAAATTTGAAGTATCACCTGCCCTCATTGAACTTATGATTTTAATAAGCAATTTGTTTTTCATTAATCAATTTAATTAAATTAGTGAAACATAAGAGATAAAGGCTTTTCCTTGGAATCAGGTTGACTAAGTTTAAACTACTATCTCATCCACACTGATGGAATGAGCCTGGACTTGCCAATTAACTTTTCCATATTCCAGACAATTCTCAAAGACTGAGTTCAAAAGCATTGATAAGTTTCCTTGTAGTTCTCTAGACCCATGAAATCACTGGATAGGGAAAAGAATCCAGAAAATTAGTAAATACCTTTGCATTGAGGATCCCCTTTCCAGTTGCCTCCTGTACAAGTCACTTCAATTGATCCTTCAGGGTGAAAATTTGATGAACACTGATAAATCACACTATCTCCTGGCATATAATATGTTTTAAAAGTACCAACAATGTCAGCATTATTAAACTTGGGTGGAGGTAAACATCTTGCATCTGAAAAATATGTTTATTTGTGTAATTAATTGCATTTGAAAGAAAAATATGATCAATCAAATAAATACAACAATATGGCAGTAAACAGACTCTAGTTTTTCAAGCCACTTACTTTAATACAATAAAATTTTGGGATTTTATTACAGCTTTTCCCAGGACACCTTAGCTAGGCATAGAGAATGAAAGGGGATTCAGAATAAATAAAAGCACTAAGTTCCCAAAAGAGACAAGGAAAACAGAGGACTCTAGTGGGAAAGAAAGGGACTCCAAAATCTTAGGACCTGTGAATTTGCCATATGCACCTGAACCTCATATACTTATTAGTTTGAGCTTTCTTTCACTCTCACCACTGAGCCTGTCTATCTACCTATTTTTTTTTTTGAGGTGGGGAATAAACCGTTTCCCCAACGTAAAGAGGCATTTATTCTTTATTCAAACCTAACTATGCAATTTCAGTAAATAATTTTCCCATATTTTAAATTAAAAGGCATTTTCCTTCTTCCCACAATACTCAAATATTAAAAATGTAAAAAGGAAAAGTAAATCTTTGTAATATTTATGCATATTTATATCTGAGTAGTAATAATATTGATATTTCTATAGTGATTTGGAATTTGCTGAGCACTGTGCCTCTTTTTTTTTTGGCTCATTTATTCCTGGTAACAGCTCTGTGAAGTGGATACCATAGAGATTAATGTTTCCATTTTACATATGAGGAAAAATGAGACAGAAAAGTAAATTGGCTTGCCCAGGATCACACAGCTAATAATGATTAGAAATGAGTTTTGATATGTGATATTTAGATACTAATCACAGTAGTTAAGTCACTCAATTTTATAGCCTCTCAAAAAGATAAGCTGAAAGTCACTGTCTCCTGAGCATTAGAGAATATCACTAATTAGAATACTGGAAATCTATAATTGATTTTTATCAAAGTCTCTTCTCACACTAAAAATTTCACTCAGTCAATGAATCAAACGTTGTGCTGAATCTTGGGTTCAAGAAAGGTAAAAGATAATTTCTGCCTTCAAGGAGCTCGTCGTCTAATGGGGAGACAACATGTAAACAACTACATACGAACAAAATATGTACATGATAAATTATAAATTAGTAAGAATATTGGATTATCATGAAAAGTTTCCTAACTAGAACTTGAATGGAGCTAGAGAAATAGGAGACTGAGAAGAAGAGGGAGGGCATTACAGACATGGCAAAAGAAGAACTGTGACAATACAGATTAAAATTCAGAGATGTTAGTAACTGATGGGGGGGGAAATGATACACATAAAAAAGACAGAATAGTGCACTGAACAGAGCTTTGAAGTCCATTCTGTTGGTGACAAGACAGGACTGCATATTACAAAAAGTAGTCAAATGAGAGGTAAAAAACTTGAGATCCAGACCTTGTACTACTATTAAATTGCCATACTTTAGTAGTCAAAATCACTATATAACTTTGGACCTCATTTTACTCATGTGTGAAAAGAGGGGATTGGGAGATGATAATTGTGGAGGTTATGTCTCATATTTATATAGTTTTTCTTAAAGTTTAAAGTTTCTCTCATAGCTATCTTGAAGCACAGAATGCACACTTTACATATGACAAGAGAATCCATCTTTTATTACCTTTACTATTTTTTTCCTCCTAAAATTTACATCATCATATTGTAAGACTACAATGTGGGAGTAAGAAAAATTACCCTTCAGGGTCAGGAAGACTGAATTCTGGTGCCTCATTGAATAATAATCAACATACCTTAAATTTATACCAGGGAATACTTTTTCTAGCTGCTTGCCCATAGGTTTTTTCTAGTTAAATATCAGTTTTTTGAGCGCATAGATTGTCTTATTTGTCTTATTTTTATTTGTATCTCTCCAGCATAATGCTCTGGCATAATGCAAGGACTTAATCCATTCTAGTTGACTGATTCTATTATGAGTGTTTAGAGCTACTATCTTGTGGAAAACTTGCCAAGAAGCATCATTACCAACACAACGAGGAGGTGAGCTCCATTTTCCCATGTGGCATTTTATCTCCTCTCCTCCTATCATCATGAAACCCTGTTGACACATGTAGCTCACTATAGTATCATGTCCATAGATATTGGGCTCCAAATTGTCATTGTCTTCTGAAGTTTTCACTGACTTAAGGGCTCCATATTTTATAGCAGGTGGTTTAGAACATGGCTGTTTTTCTATATGAAGAAGAGAGTATAGTTATAAAACAAGTACAATTATTTGGAGAAAACAAAAAATGAATATCCTTTTATATTTAAAATAACTTCAAACTTTCTTAAAAATTAAAATAATGTATAAATATTTTACAAATGCAGTGAAAAGAACACTGATCTTGGAGTCAGATAATCTGAGTTCAAATTCCAATTCTGCCATTTACTATCTATGTGATATCAGGTGAACCATTTAAATTCTGAGTCATATGTTCTTAAGCTAGCAAAGGATATTGTTGGACTCTACATGACCTCTAGAATTTCTGCCAGCTCTAGATCTAAGATCCTATAGTTCACTTATATTTCTTTATTATTCCCCTTTCTATCTACTATTTATTTATGTGACTGACTCATTCTTCTTTTTCATTACCATGTTAAGGGAAGACTAGTACTGTCTAGTACTGGACTGTGAAGACTTGCTAAGCCCTTTTCAGGACTTTTTTCCTCTTTTAGTGTCCACCTGCCACTCAACTGTAAACTGTGACTCCAAGAGGCTGTAGCATGTGCCACAGCCACACTCCAGTAAACTGTCTTGGTAGATGGGCTAAACCAGGTTGAGGGTATCTGTGAGTTAGCAGGATGTCTATCTAAGTTATTCAAAGACCTCCCCTGGCAGAAGGGGCAGATTAGAAGAATTTGTTCCAATGGACCATGAAGGCAGCAAAAGTAGGCACTGTGCATGTTTTGGGCTTAATTAGACATTTAAGGAAGCTAGGTCATCTACTAAAACCCTGTCCATCTCTAGTTATCTTGACTTTTGTGGATTTTGATGACTCTGGAAGGGAGATTGAGGCTGACAAGTTTGTAAAATTCTGCCTCACTTAAATCCAATTTATGAGTCATATGATATCTTGTAGTGATATTACTTTGGCCCTTTTTAAGTACAAAGGACAAGAACCAACCCACCAAGATGAATCTGAAGGACCTTTAAGATAGTAGAAAATAATACACTAGGGGTATCTTCTGTTTCACATCCTTGAGCAGTTTTCTAGGAAGAAAACTTGCCTATATCCAGAGACATTTAGCTCCAGGGAACTTAGAAAAGATGACTCTTTTTATTGTTACATAACCCATACTAACCTTACATAGAGAAGTAAATACAATTTTTGGAAGAAAACTATTTGACAAGATAAAAAATACTAACCAATGCATCGTGGTAATGAATTCCAGTGTCCATTTTCACATATTATCTCTTCTTGTCCTTGAAGAATGTAGTTTTCTTTACAAATAATACCTATTTTTTCACCATCCTTATAATTCACCATTATATTAATATCTTGAGAATTAGGTATTTGTGGTGGAGGTGTACAAGATTTCATTGCTGGAAGACATTAATATTATGTGGTATAATTTATGATATTAATAATTATATCTAGCTCATATGTCAGGTGTTATAGTTTCTCCAATGCACAGCATTTCCAAGCTCAAGTTAAATGAGGACAAATTAAAAACATTATGCAAAATCAATGTGTTACTGAGTATAAGAAATACTTATTTTTCTCCATAACTGCTTTTCTCTCATTGCCTCTATGAACCTCTAATTTATACATGTTTTTGCCAGTCTGCACTTGTGAAGATGAAATTAACTCTCTCCCTGCCCATTTTTAGAATTAATCACCAAAAGGGTACACATCCCACTTTTCCTTAAGTGGGGGAGGTCTGTGACCTACATGTGATAGTGGGTGATGAATCAGAATCAACCAACTACCCCCTGGGCAGTACTATACAAAGTTTTAGCTGTAATTGGTACATGTAAAATGGTAGGAAGGCACAGGCAGTGATGAAAGGAATGATCTTTATAAGTGGCAAGAACTTCCTGTGAGGAGGTCTTTTGCCTTGAACTGGACCCTGGAGAAGCTCTGACTGAGCACCTTGGTCTGCTTTCTATTTCTCCTTATAAATTTGAGTGAAAAAGGCTTCCTTGGATTTTTCCTGGAGGTATTAGCCTCCAAAGGGGCCCTTTGTTGGGAAGAGGCCTCTTGGCTAAAATCCTTGTTAATTGACCCTTAGGCTCTCTGGCTGGGGCTACTGGAGCCCTGATGGAGTAATCCAGGACTTGAACACATAGTCTAACTAAATGATTCCCAAAGTGGGAGCCACCACCCCCTGGTGGGTGCTATAGCGATCCAGCAGGGGCGGTGATGGCCACAGGTTCATTTATCTTTGCTATTAATTGCTATTAAAATAAAAAAAATTAATTTCCAGGGGGCTAAGTAATATTTTTTCTGGAAAGGGGATGGTAGGCCAGAAAAGTTTGGGGGCCACTGGTCTAACTCATTAAACTAGATCTCTTCCTCTGCCCTTTTCTCATTTCTCTACTTTCCCTCTTAACCTTTATTTTATAAATAAATTACCATAAAATCATTTGGAATTCAGTAATTAATTCCTGGTGACCATACTCCTAAATAATTTAGTCCAAACCTTTTATTTTTACCTCTTACACATTCTGCCCCCTACACACTAAATGTTATTCCTGTGGCTCATCAGGATGAGAATTTGACTCCAGTAAGTTGTCCTCTTCAGGATAGATTTCAAGTAAGATTCTGGCCAACAATTATGTTTGTTTCCCAAGGAAAAGACCAAATTATTTTTTGGAAACTGGACAGTTGGTGATGAATTCTCTGGCCTAGTTGACCCACAAAACCAGGGAAAAAATTAATCCCAGTATTCTGAAATTTCTCTTTGCTTCTGCAGTGACAATGCAAATGGGAAGGGAAAGATAAATAGGTTCTTAGAATCCTTGGGTTTCTAGGGCATATCTAAACTTCAACTTAACAAGAGACTTGGTAAATTTGAAATCATCATCCAATGATGAAGTTGATCTACAACTAGAGAAATTGAATCATTTAAATATTGACATTCTTGCTATAAAGAGAACCAGAAGACAAAATGAAGTTGCCAACTAAATGAACAATGCATTCACAAGTTTTGTTTAGAAACACAAATAAAGGAGTTGATAAAGAAGGTTTAAACATACATCCAAAGACTAAAAAAAGGGAACTAATGGAATATATGTTCAGATTGGAGGTGTTCTTGAATCTGCTGTCCTCTTTCTAATTTCCATGACTAGTTTTGATGATTCTGTTTCTCTAAAATTTTTTACTTCTTTCTCCTTTCCATGTCTAAGGTGACTATGATTCTTATAATCTCTCAATTAGACCCATTATTGTAGCCTATTAATTAGTTCCCCCAAATCCAATCATTACTGTAGACAGTCTTCTATCTATATCTGCGATATTACTGAAATAATCTTCCCAAGATAAAGATCTAATTAAGTATCTTCCCTACTCAAAACAGTTCATCAATTCCATCCTTGCCTCTAAACCATAACACAAAATCTTCAGGCTGGCATTATTGATCTTTTAAGGCTCATTTCATATTAATCTGTTCACTCTTTAAATACTAACAAAACTACTCTACTAAATTCCTTCAACTCAATTTTCCATTATCTGATTTTATTTATTCATATTTATCATGTTCTATAAGCAACTAGGAGCCACAGTGCATACAGCTCTAGGTCTGACATCAGGAATGCATGAATTCAAATCCAGACTCTAAACGTATGACCCTGGGGGAGTCACTTAACTGCTATCTCTTTTCTTATCAATAAAATAAGGATAAAAATGTAGAGCTTCATGAATAGGTGATAGTAAGAGCTGAGTTTAAGGAAAATAACTTTGGCATAAATTAGGAAGATGGATGAGAGGAGGGAGAAACTTGAAGGAGGGAAACAAGGCAGAAGGCAATTGTGGCAGTACAGGATATAAATGACACTGGAACTAAGGATGTTCTCTTGTATCAGTTTCATTTAATATTACTGTGAAACCCATTCTGGATCCTGTAATCAGAAAACCAATCATTAATAACTTAATAAATGCTTAGCATGTGATTTTTAAAAATATAACACATGATTTCATAGTAAGAATTTGTGCCCAGGTAAAGGTCTGTGTAGGTAACCAGATTAAGAATGTAGCCCTAGGAAAATACCTGAGTTATAATTTACTAGAGTAATGATAAGTGTGTTATCATATTAGTCATGTGTGTTATCATATAATCATAAGTATCTTCCACTTTAGGATGATAGGAAAATGAGGTTATTTGCATTGAAAATCATTGAACAAACTCACTCACAGTACAGGATAAGATATAGGATGGAAAGTCCCGGACCCCACACTACAAACCAAAATAGGTTCCAGATGAGAAAGTTTGCTTACTTCATCAAGGTTATATCTTCTTTATGAACATTTGCTCTGTATCTGTACCCTGCCTTGTAGTTTCAGTCAGTTGTTGCCTTCACTAGGAAACTGCCCTGGCCAGTTAGGTACGTTTATTAATCAATAGATTGGTAAACAAATATTGGTTCCACTAATTTGAACTTCTGGGTGTCTGGACTCGCTTTCTGAGGTAAACCAATTCAGATGAGCAGCTAACACTGCTTTGTCCAAAGCATTCAACTAATGCTTGTTGAAAAGAAATTCTAGGAAGTCTCAAACTTCTGGATTATCATTACAATTTATCTGTATCAGCTACTGATATTTGCTGCTAGCAACAAAGTAACTGAAGTCAATAAAAGTATCAGTTAGTAAAGAGCAAATTATCATCAAGACTTTGCTAAAACTTGTCCAAATACTTTCAGGAGAACAGACCATTCTAGACAATGGAAAACAAGATCATGTTCACATTTGTCATATTGTGAAGAGTGAATCAAACTTTCTTTGTCTATCAATTAGCAACTTTAAAATTAATCAATCAAAAACTTAAACACCCCTACTTAACACTAAGTAAGAGAGGTAGCTAGTCATTTGCTAGAGTGGGTGACAACTCCAACCCCCTTGGGCAGTGCTAGGCAAATTGAAAGACTGCAATTGGAGCCCATAAAGTGGAGGGAGGGACAGGAGGTAATGTGGGAAAAGGACTATAAAAAGTCCTGAACTTCCTGTCTAGAATTTCTTCAGTTTGGTTCTTTAGTTTGAACCTTTGGCTTGAACCTTTGGCTTGGATCTTGTGCTTGGATCTTCTCCTGAGACTTCACATTGGTGAGCTTCTCCTTTGGACTTTGGCTTTGCTTTTGGATCTTGGCTTTGGACTGCTTTTTTGGAGGACTCCCCCTGGGGACTTTGCCTTCAGAGACTCTGCGTCAGGGAGCTGGGGGAATAGCTCACCTTCCTCTCCTGACTTCTGGAGAGAGTGGTTCCAGAGAGACTTTTCTTTCCTGGAGGAGGCTGTGTTGTTGGAACCCTTGCTAAAGATACTAACTGGTCCTCTGGTTAAAGATTATTGAGCCCTGTTGGAGCTGAGCCCCACACTGGAGCAGTGCTTAGGGTGATAGACTACATAATTCTCTATCTTTTTCTTATATTTTCCCACTTTCACTCTTTCCACCTCTTTGTAAATAAAGCTTCTAAAAGTAACTTTGACTTAAGTTATAATATCTTTAAATCAATGACCACAATATTACTTTAGAATTCTCACATTTAGCAATAAAACCTAAAATATAAATTCTTACAATATTAATATTTAAGGTAAAAAGAGCTGAGATGAGCTCTTTTAGAATTTCTTGGCTTTGTGTAGAAGCCAAGGAAACCAAAACATTCTGAAGCATTGGTATTCTCAAGTTATAAAATTGATTAATGTTACTTGCACTACCTATCTCACAGCATACTTTTCAGGAAAATATTAGTAAATCAATGCAGAGCTAAAGGAATATATTGAATTGTTATTTATGTTTTCTAAGTTTTATTTATGTTTACTTTTCACAGGTGGATATTATAAAAATAAATTTTAAAATGAGGAAAATTTCTTCAAGGAATTAATAACCACTCTTACTTGGACAGTTTGGTGGAGGATACCATCTTCCATTTCTACACGTTGTAATTTTGAATTTAGAATTCCAGTTACATTTGTAATTAATGATAATAAAATGAAATGCATTGAGTATGTTGACTTGCAAATCTTCAAAAAATTTCAGTTCACATTTCCCAAGTCTGTACTTTTCTAAAAGGAAGACAAAATTTCAAAATGTAAGGAAGACAAAATTTTAAAATGTAATGTCTAAGGTGTGTCATTAAATCCGAACTTTCAAACATGCAGCCCACAGGTTCCAGGGGTGACAAGCCCAATTAGAATATATTTGGAAAATATCTATGAAAAATTAAAAATACAATAAAACATAATGGTAAATTTTATAACCATCAATGTCATGAAGAGATGCTCATGTTTAAATTAGTGCCTCCCTCTATCAACAAATTGTTTCCATTTGTTTTATACAACTGATTTAATTCATCTTCAGTGTTAATTCATTCAGAAACATGTATTGTGTCTAAATCCAGCTACAAGAATCAAAGGAAACTTCATTGATACGGCTGAATAAAGTTGAGTTTGGAAAAATGGATAAAGCAAATATTGCATTAGGGATGGGAGATATCCCATCCATGTTGGGTAGAGGAAAATGTTTGAGCAAGTTTGGTAGCTAATATGCAATTAAACCAGCATCTTGGCTTTCAAAACTTTACACTGAGTGAAAATCACCAATCATGTTGGATGACACAAACTTTGATTGTAATATAGTACAATCCAAACCAGTCAATTTTTGTGATTTCCTGAACTTTTTGTATCTTTGGGAGATAGACTGAAGCAATGATGTGATTCCCCAGCTAACTTTAGTGTTCCTTTGCATAAAACAAATTGTCAGCCTATTTGTGGAAGTCATTCTCAAAGCAATATAATATACATATGAATTTCTTCCTTTATATCTATAGTCTCTCAATGACTTCAAAATATTCTATATCAATATTGACCTTAAAAGAAATAGTCATGTTTCTTTGAAATAAGCAACAGAAAAAATTTAATTCATGAAAATGTTAGAATAGAATAGATACACAATATACAGGGATAAATGACCATATCAACACAGTATTTGATAAACCTGAAGACACCAGTTTTTGGCATAAAAACTTACTATTTAGCAAAAACTGCTGAGAAAAATTATAAAACAGTATGGTAGAAACTAGATATATACCAATATCTCTCACCCTATATCAATATATGGTCAAATTCGGTATGTGATTTAGGTATAAAGAGTGATGCCATAATTAAATTAGGGGAACAGAAAATAGTTTACCTGTCAGATCTATGGAGAAGGAGGAATTTATCACCAAACAAAAAATGTAGAGAGCATTATAAGACAAAAAATGAATAATTTTGATTATATTAAATTAAAAAAAAAGCTTTTGTACAAATAAAACCAATGTAGTCAAGATTACAAGTAAACAACAGATTGGAAAAATTTTTCATGAAAGTTTTTCTAAGAGTCTAATTTCTCAAATCTATAGAGAACTATTTAAAATTTATAAGAATACAAACCATTCTCTAATTGACAAATGAACAATTTTCAGGTGAAGAAATGAAAGCTATTAATAATCATATGAAAAAATGTTCTAAACCACTTTTGATGGGAGAAATGCAAATTAAAACAATGCTGAGATACAACTTTATACCTATTAGACTGACTTATGTGACAGTAAAGGAAAATGATAAATTTTGGAGAGGATGTGGCAAAATTGGGACACAAATGCATTATTGGTAGAGTTGTCAACTGATCCAGCCATTCTGGAGGGAAATGTGGAACTATTCTTTAAGGGTCATAAAATTGAGCATACTCTTTGATGCAGTAATATCACTATGAGATCTGTGTAACAATTAGACAATTACAAAGGGGAAAGGACATACTTGCCCAAAAATATTTATAGCTGCTCATTTTTGGTGGCAATGAATTGGAAATTGAGACGATGTCCACCATGTAGGGAATGGCTGAACAAATTGTGGTTTATGCTGGTGATGGAATACTATCGTGCTGTAAGGAATGATGAACAGGATAATTTCAGAAAAAGCTAGAAAGATCTACATGAATTGATGCAGATCAAAATGGGCAGAACTCAAAGGACTTTTTACATGGTAACAATATTGTATTAAGATTAACAATGAAAACTTGGCTACTCTCAGCAATGCAATGATATGGGTCAATTCTGAAGGACATAATGGGAATGCTATCCATCTCCAGAAAAGGAACTGTTGGAAGTCATATGGATGTGGATCAAAGTATTCTATCTTTTACATCAGTGTATTTATAGTTTCTTTTTATAGGTTGGGTTTTTTATGAATGTGCTCTAACAAAGACCAATATGGAAACATATTTTGCATGATGATACATTCCAGATCAAATTGCTTACCACCTTTAAGTGATGGGAGGGAATGGAGGAGAGAGATGATTTTGATTGTATAATTTTGGAATATGTACATGAAATTATTTATTTAGTAATAATTAGAAAATTATTACTAAATATAATTGGTAAAATAAAGTATCTTTGAAGAAGTGAGTAATCTGTGAATGTAATATAAAAACTAAATATTAATAAGCTGAGAAAGGACTTAAAAACTTAATTGGAGCAAATCTAAAAATTATTAGAGCATTTGAAGATCATGGGCACTCTCCAAAAGCTCTGATGATGTATTTCAAGAAATCAAAAATAAAAGCTGAATAGTTCTATTGGGTCTAGATGGCAAAATAAAAATATAAGGAATCCACTGACGACTTCCTAAGAGGAATACCAAGATGGAAGCTCTCAGGAACATCATAACCAAAAACACAAAGTTTCAAAATAAAAGAAAAAAATTTCCAGCACAAAAAACCAAATAGTTCTAATACCCAGCAGTCATTAACAGGATCACACAAGACTTGGCAGCTCTCATTTTAATAGAGAAATAAAATTTGGATTCTATTTTTTTAAAAAAGTACAATAAAGGCTATAAGTATCTACCACAATTGGGTAAAACTTCAAAGAAGATTAAAAAATCCTTTATTTAGAATACAACTTTTAATCATTCTGGATGAAAATGACAATATGGAGTAGAAAATTTTAAATTCAAATGAAAAATAGTAAGGTCATTACATTTGATAGATTGGAAATAGTCCATGTGAGGATGAATTATTTATATTGTAATGGGGTAGAGAAATGTGTTTTCTTAAAGTACTCTAACTTTAGAAATAATCTGGGGGGGGGAAGAGAAATTCATATAAAAAGACTACATGCATCCTGAGGGAGTTTTGTTGTATGTTAATTCTTTTAGAAGAAAGACATGAGAAAGAAATGGCATTATACTTGGAAGGTAACAGAGAGAGTCAGAAAGACTCTCTCGAAAGAAGGGTATATGAGGTAAAGAGTATACAAACATGGGTTAAAAGATAGAGGGAAGGGGGCAGCTGGGTAGCTCAGTGGATTGAGAGCCGGGCCTAGAGACGGGAGGTCCTAGATTCAAATCCGGCCTTAGATACTTCCCAGCTGTGTGACCCTGGGCAAGTCACTTGACCCCCATTGCCTACCCTTACCACTCTTCCACCTATAAGTCAATACACAGAAGTTAAGGGTTTAAAATAAAAAAAAAAAGATAGAGGGAAAAGTCATCTCATAACAGTTTTGTCTGAACCAGATAAAGGAAGGTTGAATACACACTCACACTCAAAGACACACATACATACACAGACAAACACCTATATGCATAGTTTGGTAGAAAATTATATTCAACTCAACAGAGATAGATATAGATAGATGAAGACAGGGAAAGAAAAGAGGGATGTTAATTATTTTTTACCTTCGAAGATTTTTGCAAATATTTTTATAAATCATAAAAAAATGCAAATGTTTGTTGACAATAAAAATATTGACAATATCACATCTCTAATTGAAAAATAGTCTCATTTACCAAAGCATGTAGGTAGCTGTGTCCAATTTCCATGAATACATGTACTTGTCTTTTTCCCAACCATTATAAAATTCTCCACACAGCCATATTCCACCGAAGACCCATGAGAATATGACAGATCAGTAGTAGTCTGAATATAACCATGGGAAAGTTCAGGTACTTCTGCACATCTTCTTTTTTCCTCTATGTGAATTAGACACAAATATGCTTAAATCATCTTTCAAAAAAGTTGCTATATATTTATACATGTGTATACATTCCCCAAAACACACGCACATACATATATATACACATATATACATACAGATAGATAGATATAGATATAGATACACACAGACAAAATAAAGAGTTGTTCAAAATAGAGTTTAAAATGTATTACCAATGCAAGTGGGTAAGGTTGTCCATTCTCCATCATTGCATTGTATCTTCCTGGGTCCTCTCCTTACAAATCCAAGGTTACAATTATACTCTACTACATCATCATGGCAATATATCATTTTCTTTGAGTCCTTAGCTATGCCATTCAAAATTTCTGGTGGCTGCTCACAACAGTTTACTTCCTCTATAATAGAAAGATCATGTAAGTAATTTTTTAATAGTATAAAATAACTGGATCGTTGATTTAGAGTGTAGTGCAAAAGGTGCAAACAACTCTGCAAAAGACTAACTGCAGAGTTTCTGGCAGTTAAGAAGGGTTTATAACCCTGACTAGAGGGAGTTGATCCTTGAGGCTCCATCAGAGCAGGAGGGTCAACTGAGCTTGGTCTTTGGGTGGAAAACCTGGCCTTGATTCCGCAGCTTATCTCTTGAGATTTGTAGCTTAGCTAATTCCTCTGGATCTCCCTGACCTTCCCTATTTCAATCATCATTTCCCTACCTGATTTCCTGTAGGTTTTGGGAGAAGGGTGGATTTGGGTAGTAGCAATCAAACTTTGAAGACTTAGTTTTCCCCCATAGTCAAGTAGGGCTTACCCTTGATACAAATTATCTCCTGATTCATTGTATGTAACTTTCCTAACCTTAAAGGCAACAAAACCTCCTGGGACTGAGCGAGGGCAGGCCCTTTCTCAGTCTCTCATTCCTGTGTCCCTCCCCCACCTGAAGCTTCACCCTACGGGGTTATTAGGGAAACCTTATATCCCTCTGTCCTTTATAATCAACCCTGAAACTCAATAAACCCTGTTGTCATTTAATCAAATCTTTGCTAAATCATTGGTTGAATGATAAAAGAAGGATAAGGAGAGAAAGGAATAGTTTCTCTTTGGGTCCTGAGGGGAGTTGGAGGTGTCCATCTTGGAGGAAGTGGTGATTTCTATACTTCCTCTGAACAATCCCTTCTATTTCACAGACAGGGAAAGGATTTGGGACACTTCCTTTGTGAACATGTGAAATTGACTAGAAAGCCCTCTAGTTAGTTTCAAATCATTTCTGGCTGGCCCTAACCTTTGTCTGTAGAAGTGCCCTTCCTACCTGAAGGATTCAGCCTGTTTCCCTTCAGTGTCCTTTGTCTCAAGCCTGTGTACCCAATCTGTGTCTCCCTTGTTGTTTTGAATTGGGGAGGTGCCATTTAAAAGTAGTGTTCATGGACATGTGGGAGCTTTGAGACTACATTACCCATGATTCCAATGGGTCTTAGGGCCTGAGAACGTCAAAGGTCCCCAAGCAGGGGGATTTTAAATTCAGGGGGAGGGCCTAGAGGAGGCCTCTTGATCTTCCTGAAGGGCTGACTGATGTGTGGAGAGGATGGGCTCCGGCAGTAAATATAAAAGATAGGCGCGGTCATATATATTTTACCAACATGGCCATGGCTTTAATTAAACTACTACTAATATATATTATTATTTCAGTGATAATTATTTTTCATATTTATAATAATGGCAACCACAAGGTCAAAATTCGAATTCTCAATTTTCCAGATAGCCTAAAGAGAGCCATGCCTGTTTTTTGGCCATCTTGCTCAGCTCTTTTGGGCAATTTTTTAAAAAAGGAAAGTGGCTTTCCTTGCCATGCTTTTGCTATAAGCAACAACATGTTTTTGCCTCCCGTGGGACTCAGCCAGCCAGTCCAGCCCAAACCACCTTGGGAGATCAGGCCAGCCGATTCTGGCTTCTGGCTTTAAAACCAAAACACCGGTACAGACCACTGCCTCAGGTTCCTGCCTACTCTGATCTCTGCCACTTTTCCTGACTCACCGGAGCAGACCTCTTCTCCATTCCTGCCTTACTGAATCCTGAGATTTCCAAGGAGCGACCCCCACCATAACTTGACGAGTTCCGCCTTTTCAGTTCAGCCTCTGCTGCTAAAGATTTGGGAAGTATATTCCCCTTTTCTCCCTACTCTCTTATAGAGGACTCTTAACCTGAAAGGCCATTCTTGCCCTCCACGGGGAAACCCCTGCCCACAAGCTCTCCATGTGGGTATTTTCTACAAAACTGACCTAAGCTTTTCTCTAGCCCCAAGTCCATGACCCGACCCCACATGGACCTAGCGTCTGAACCTTGAACTAGTGATTACTCTTCATCAGGCGCATGGCCTATTCAAACTTTCTTGTGATTAAGAACTGAACATCAGGGGAGGAAATTCACCCCGTACCTGCTTAGAACTTTGAACTTAAAAAAACCCTTATTTTTAAAACCTCAGAACTCAGAGTTTTAAAGAGACTGTATCTTACAGTATTTTGCTAATTAGTTTTGTGAATTAATCTTACTTATTTCTTTGATTTTCCTGTTGCACTGAATCATTTTAAACTAATGGAGTTTCTGCTTATGATTTTATTATATTTCCTAATTTACTTAAAACTTACTGTATCAAAAACGCTGCAGTTATAACATCTTATAGGAGCACATGTTTTTTTAAGTTTTATTCTGTCTTGGTAATTGTATGAAACCTTGGAAGTTTCCATGCCTTGAGATTTAAATTGTAATTTTACAAGAGGTCTTTTAACTTTTACTTTAGATCCTAAAGAATTGTTGTCTTAAAGGATAAAGCTTTTATATATTTTATTATAAGAGAAATTATTGCCTTAAATGGGTAAAAGCATAAAATTTCCTACCCAGGATTTTTTTTTAAAAAACAGGAAGCCTAGGAGCTCCTGTATATTTTTATCAGAAGAATCTAGAAGTCTTGAGGTAATTTAGACCAAAAGATTTTTTAAATATCAGATTTTGCTATGAAAGCAATAACAGAGTTTGTTGAGAAACTCTTAGCCAAGATTTAAAAGTTGTAATAAGTATATAATTTTTAAACATTCTTTATTGTTTTAAAATGTGTTATTAGAAATTATGGTACTCTATTTGAGTGTGCATTGTGAATCTACTATTTTTTAAAACCCTTCACTAGTGCTAAGATATGTATATATTTTTTTATTTTTTAAAAATATTTTTTAATCAGAGCAATTGATTTTTTTTTCATCTTGTACCCAAAGTACATATATAATCACTATTTACCTTTTTTATTTTACAGTGATGTAAGCTTAAAGCAAATAAAACCCGGAAGAGCCTGAGAATTGGGAACCTGTCATAATTGTTAAATGGCTCTCTGATTCTAGGAGAAGAGAACATAAAGCCGTTAATTAGTGCTAAGAAAGCATATGGTCAGAGACTTGACTAAAAAATTCTGCATGGATTGCAGGAGTTCTATGCCAATACTTTAAGGCTTGGAAATTGGGGTTTGAGTCCTGGAGTCCCAGTCTTTTCTAAAACTTTAGAGGACATGGGTCCCCTCAACTTAAATCTTAGGCCAGCACCCAAGATTGGTTATTTATTTAGCTCACTTCCCTGAAAAGTTGATGGCAAATCAGATCAGAGAGAGACATTTCTCTTAAGTCTTGGCCCTGAATGGGTAATAGCAAACTGCTTAAATCACTTTCATTGGGCCTTGTTTCAAAAGCCTGTTATAAGTTTATTTTCCCTACATTTTTGCACATTTTACATTTCATTCACAAGTTAATTTTTTCTTTTTTTTCTTGAATTTTATTCTTTTTATTTTGCCAATTGATTTCATACAACACCCCGTTACTCAGCCACTCATCCTTAGCTGACCTGAAGTACCCTTTTTAAGAAAAAAGGGTGTGTTTAGAATTTTCCTCAAGGGGATGTGTTAAGTTTTTTTTTTTTAATTCGATAATATAAAAATATATGTATATTTAACTCTTTTAGGAGTAATTTCAGGGGGAAATGTATAATTCTTAGAAGAAAATGTATGTTTTGTAATCTATAATGTAAAGTTTAAATTCTTTTGAGAATAATTTCAGGATAAGGATCTTGCCATCTCCCCAGAATCCAGATGACGAACCTGTTTGGTGAAGACACCATGAAGATGCCTGAAAAGCCTTCACTGTACCATGAAGACCAAATTTGAACCTTGGGGTGCAGTTAATTGAATTATGGGGAGTTGGAATTAAGTTGAATATATTGTTTTAAATGTACACTATTATGCCAATAGGGGACTGCCCCCAAATTAGTTTTTTGTCAATGCGGCTAGCTTTATCCATTTATTTATCCATTTCTTTTATCCCCCAAATTCCTGAATTTTTAGAAGTTGTCTGTGTTTACAGGTCCAGCAAAGAAAAAAGACCAAATTTTTTTTTTTTTTTGCCGGACCTCAGGGAGAAATGTTGTTTAGAATTGGGGAGGTGCCATTTAAAAGTAGTGTTCATGGACATGTGGGAGCTTTGAGACTACATTACCCATGATTCCAATGGGTCTTAGGGCCTGAGAACGTCAAAGGTCCCCACGCAGGGGGATTTTAAATTCAGGGGGAGGGCCTAGAGGAGGCCTCTTGATCTTCCTGAAGGGCTGACTGATGTGTGGAGAGGATGGGCTCTGGCAGTAAAAATAAAAGATAGGCGCGGTCATATATATTTTACCAACATGGCCATGGCTTTAATTAAACTACTAATTTCTATTATTATATCAGTCTTTATCATTTTTAATCATAACACCCTATTGTAGCTGCCTGCTCAACTACCTCATCCTTTTCCCTTGTCCCTCTTTATGCTTCAACATCTTATATTTCCCTAAACTCAGTCATTCCCTTACATCTCCTAACACCTCACTCTACTACCTCCATCATTGTACCCTCCTTTCCCACCTACTGAATTAGGGACCCACAAACCTCATCCCACTTGTTTTATCCCCTTATTACAACTTGCTTATCACCACCTGTTTTAGTCCCTTATTATAAGAGTTAGTTGGAAGAGATCTTAAAGGTCTTTGAGTCGAAACCATTCATTTTACATTTGAAGTCCATAGAGCTTAGGTGATTTGCCTAATATAATACAAATAGTAAATAGCAGAGCTAGGACTTAACCTTGGATCCTCTGATTCTAGATCTAGATATCTTCTCTCTGAACCACACAGATTTTGTTATCCAGTGTGTTATTCACCAAACACTGACCAGTTTTGTTCCCTGCAAATTTCATAAGTAGACTACATAGGCCTTTATATAGGTCACCAATAAAGCTGCTAGATTAGGGGCAAACACAGATCCCTGGGGTAATTCTTCCAGCCCTTCTTTCCAAGATGATGTCAAATTTTCAGTATGCTTTTTGTGTATCCAGGCATTCAACCAAATTCAAATGCTTCTACTGTCACCTAGCCTTGCCTCTCCAGATATTATATGAGTAGCATAAGAGACTTTATCAAATGCTTTCATTAATATCTGTTTTAATCATTATTTTCCTACTTTTTCCTCAAAGTCATCCTATACAATCATTTTTATAGTCAATTATGATCTTAGGAAGTTACAAACTTTCCAAGTTGGCTTGTTTGATGTCATATGGGAATCCAAGAACAATATGTAAAAAGGAAATCAATTTTCATCATACCTACAGTGAGTCATTAGACTTAGAGGATCTGATCTAGTTATCTTCTGAAAACAAATTACCAATAAATCTTTCTGATACTGATGAAGCAATGAATCATTTCCCAATTATTAGTTAGTGCTTTGCCCAATCTGCCAGTGTTAAGAAATCACTATATCACCATTCTGCACTATATAAGTTTGTGTTGTAATAGGCTAACATTGAGTCTAAAACCCATTCACTGAATCCTTTCCCACTCCTCTTAATCCCAGATCAATGAGAAGAATTTATGTATTTGGTTACCAGAAAGCTACTTCTAATACCTACTAAATTGGCACAGTGATGGGCTTTTTTCATTTTCTGTCTAATTGGTGTTCATATCTCCCTGTACTACAACCATGAATTATTCCCACCATATACTTTCTTAACTCCTCTCCATATGTTAATCAATGAAACTGAAGGAAATAATAAAACAATGCTAACTAGATTCACTTCTAATAATTATGATCTGATATTAACTGGGCTCCATTTATAGCAAGGCAATTAGTTCTCTATAACCAATTCTTTGTCCCACTCCCCATATTTGCAGTCATCTTCAGGCCTTCCACACCACTTGCTTCTTCAACCTTCTCAAGTGAGCATGTCCTCCCATATTTTACTAAGTAAACTGAAGCAATTCGATATATGTCTCTTCTTACAATCTGTAGATCACACGCTGAACTTTGGTTAATCCCCCATTTTCTCTTCTTTTATTCCCCTATTCAAAGAAGAGGTTGCCTTTATCTGTGCCAAACCTACCCCCTTGTGTGGTATGTTTGATTCCATTCTTGGATCCCTATGAGGATTCATTGCCTCCTCCTTATTGGTTTATATTTGCCACATCCACATTTAAAAAAAAAAAACAAAAACCCTTACCTTCCTACTTAGACTTAGTACTGTGTATTGGTTCCAAGGCAGAAGAGTGGTAAGGGTTAGGCAATGGGAATCAAGTGACTTGCCCAGGGTCACACAGTTGGGAAGCATCTGAGACGAAATTTGAACTAAGACCTCCCCTCTCTAGGACTGGCTCTCAATCCACTGAGCTACCCAGCTGCCCCCCACATCCACGTTTCAGAAGCAGAACTTGAGATGGATTTTTTCCAATGTTGAAGATGTGCCATGGCCATGAAATAGAGTAAGGTGACTTTGCTTTTAAAGAAGGAATAATCAAACAAAAATACAAGATAGAATATTTAAACCTGTATGTAATCAGTGTATATTTTAAATTATACACTTGAACATTTTAATGTTGACTGGCTCTGAGATATTTCCTACAATATAGTCTAATTCACAAAGAACATTAAATAATAAGAAGCTCAACTTGCATACCAATATATGTTAGGAAAACTCCTCACAACTACCACTAGCTTCTTTGTAGTGGCTCTTTTATCTACAGATAGCAGAGTTCAAATGTTGAAATATCCTCTTAATCAACAATGTCCATACTACATCTCTTCTAACACTTTAATTTGTCCACTTGGTAAACTAAAGAAGCTACATGCTGACCTAAAATATCCTATTTGCAAAGATGTAAAGTTGTGCCAGGGTTAACGTTCAGTAATTTTATCCTTGCTATCACCAATTTGAGAAGAAATATTTACTTTTACATATGGGAAGTCTGGGAGACCATCCAAAATGGTAACACTGCACAGATGATGGTCCAACTATTTTAAATCGTCTGATGCAGCGAAAAGTTAGTACATCTCCAACTTTATATTTCTCTTTCTTGAGATCAGGTTCCACTTGATGTAAAATAGGGAGATTACATGTTCTTTCTAAAAATAAAGTAAAAACAAAATGAATGAGTGCTTTAGTTTTCTAAAGTTTAGTATTTTCTAAGCAAATAATTTGTCATGATATAAAACATTTTCAAATTTCAAAAGAAATAATTCCTAACTTCAAAGAGCTTATAATGTAGTTGAATATCATGTAAGGGCTTCTTGGTAAATAGTAGGAAAATAAAAGTCACTTTTTCCTCAAAAAGTTAGATTGAATAATCTAATGAAGGGTGGAAAGAAAAAGAAAGGATACATAAGAAACAAATTATATAGAGATAAATGTTTATGAGTGGATTAGAATTTAATGACATTGCTAGATTTCAGAGTTGGCAGAATCTACTAGGGAAACTATCCTAAAACATGTAAGCTCTGATTATTATTTAAAATATAATATTATAGGTTTGTTTAATAGGAAGGGGAGATATTTATAATTAATGATCAGATCATATATTTCAACACTCCTAATCTGACTGATGAGTAAATTAAAACATCACACACCAATTAGTTGAAAATCCCAAACCATAAGCCATTGTTGTATAGTACATAGTCTCACATATAACATATTCACACATAATAAATACTCTGATTAAACTATAAATGTATATTGCTCAAAAATAGGTTAATGAAAATTTATTTGTTTTATAATACTTCATATTTCAAATGGCATTTGTGGCTTCCATTACTTCTGGAGTAACAGCTAATAACTTGGAAAACAAAGTTCTTACTCCCAAAGTACTGATGTTTTGAAATGGCTCAATTTATGAAATGTATAATTCTATCAATGGAAATGATAAAATGAAGATACATTAATTTGGTTTGAATATGAATTATAAGACCACCATTCCTTTCTACCTGTATTTCATCTTAAAGTCCATACATTGGTTTTCTCTCTTTTTAGAATGTGAATTATTTGTGAAAGAGGAGCGTGTAACTTTGTATTTATATCATCAGTACTTAACACAGTGCTTGGAACATAGTAAGTGCTTAATAAGAGTTTTTTTTATTCATAGAAAACATTAGCACATAGAATCTACCCATTCATTAATCTTCATAAAACATTTTTTATTTTATTTTTTAATTTTTAGCTCAGGAAAAGTAACTTACCATAGCATTCAAGCACTGTAGGCCACTCATCATGATCACATATTTTGAAACCTATAGTTTGCCCACTTTCGGTTTCATATCCATCCATACATTCATATTCTAATCTTTCATTAGGCCTAAGGAATGTCTTATCTCCTTTGTATATGGCATTTACAAATTGTGGAATATCACAAATTTCTAAATCAAAAGAGAAAGTACATTATCTCTGATGTAAACTCATATATTTTCAATTAAGCAAATGAGACCTTTCAGAAACTCATATATTCATTACTAAATTTTCAAAATAGAAAATGAATAAAATACCATATATTAAGCAAAAACAAGTACTCTGTTATTTTCCCCATGGAAATATTAATTTCTAGGAAACCATTTCAGGACTTAATCCAACTTCATGTTTCCCAAAGGACAAAGTTTCGGAATCATTTAGAACCTATTTCATAAAATTGTGAATTAAAAATAAAATTTGTAGATTATTCATATTCACTTTCTCTAGGATAAATCTAAAGTCATAAAAGAGTACATGGCTAATACTTATGTGATATCCTGAGGACTTGGTTTCTAAATCATAAAGAACAGAAACCTCCTTTTATTTATAATTTCCATAGATATAAATATCTATTATTCTTGTGATTGTCATACCTCAGTAAAAAGCTAAGAAGTTAAGTATAATAAATGTCCTCTTTTAGCAGTTTTCAAATGAATAAATCAAAACTATCAATAAGCACATGAAAAAGTGTTTTAAATTCCTCATGATTAGAGAAATGCAAATAAAAACAACTCTGAGGTACCACCTTACACCTAGAAGACTGGCTAATATGGCAGCAAAGGAAAGTGATAAAAGTTGGAGGGAATGTTGCAAAATTGGGACACTAATACACTGCTGGTGGAATTGTGAATTGGTCCAACCATTCTGGAGGGCAATTTGGAATTATGCTCAAAGAGTTTTAAAAGACTGCATACCTTTTGTTCCAGCCATACTAATGCTTGGTCTGTACCCCAAGGAGATAATAAGGAAAAAGACTTGTACAAAAATATTTATAGCTGTGCTCTTTGTGGTGGCAAAAATTTGAAAATAAGTCTATTGATTGGGGAAATGGCTGAACAAACTGTGGTATCTGATGCTTATGGAACACTATTGTGATGAAAGGAATAATGAACAGGAGCAATTCCATGTGATTGATGCAGGAATTGATGCAGGCTGAAAGGAGCAGAACCAGGAGAGCATTGTACCCAGAGGCAGATACACTGTGGCCCAATCAAATGTAATAGACTTCTCTTCTAGCAGCAATGCAGTGATCCAGAACAATCCAGAGGAACTTATGAGAAAGAACACTATCCACATCCACAGAGAGAACTGTGGGAACAGAAATGCGGAAGAAAAACATATGATTGATCACATAATTGGATGGGGATATAATTAGGGTTTTGATGTTAAAAATATCTGTTTATTGCAAATATTAATAACATGGAAATAGGTTTTGAACAATGATACATGTGGAATTGCTTGTCAGCTCCAGGAGGGAGGAGGGAAGAGGGGTGGAGAAAATCATGAATCATGTAACCATGGAGAAACATTCTAAATAAATAAATAAATAATATATAAAAAGATTAAAACATGTTAAGATATATTGTTTAAATGATGCAATCTTTTTGAAAAAGAATACTCTGGATTCTTTTGGGCTACTAATTAACAGGTAAAAATAATCTTGGTGAAGTGAAGTTTATTTGAATAATGATGGTAAAAAGAAGTAGAAGTAGGTAAGAGGGGTGTTGAATTAGAATATGAAAGAAGAGAGACTTTAATCAGAGTCCCTTTGAAAGGTAAGTAAAGTCCATTAGGAGGAATGTAATATGCAAATTTCAAGTATGTAGAAATATGAGGAATGAAAGGAAAAAGAAAATTGTAATTTGCTTTAATCACAGGTTTTGAAGAAAAAGAGCTAAGATTTTAAAGCTGTTGTCAGTGTTTGAAACAGCTAAGAATATTTTCCTCATTTACCAGTGTAGCAAAATCAGGAGATGAAGCCATCAAAAATCATAGAAACATAGATTTTAGATAGTACTAATAAGAAGTTAAACTGTTGGCAGGTTTTTAACCCTTTCCTGGCTTAAGGAAAGGAGAAGATAAATGAATTGGGAGAAGACAAAATAATACTACAGTTGTAAATTGAATATCTAGGCATTGTATCTTATTTGCTATAAGGTATATGAATTACCTATGTCTGTATATTGTTCTCATTGGAATTCAAGAACTGTTTTGTTTCCTAACTGCAAAAAGGAGAACTTTTAGGAACAAAAGGGGGCCTCATGGCCCTGAGTACTCTCAGATAAGTAAATAAATTGAAATAGGTGGGGATAGAATCTTTTCAGTTAAGATCTTTTGTAGAGTAATGAAAGTCTGTGAAGACTAAAATAGTAAGAAAAAGAATAAAGAAAAAAGTATTGGTACTTACAGTATAGGAAAATTAAAGAGAAAAACATTTTATCTGTAATTTTGTAAGACTTTAAGAAGTCATTAGGATGGGCGAAGTAATCAACCCTGTAAAACAAAAAAGCTTATTTGGGTTATGGAATTTCAAGATAACAGAATTGGATTACTGAGGATAAGCTGGAATTGGTGAAATTTGCCATTTAAGGTAAAAGCTTTTGGGATCTCAACTAATGTTATTTTGAATTTGGAGTTCAGGTATAACTATCTGATGACTGATCTACCATTCAAGAGAAAAACCATGAATGACTCAGTGGAATGTGTATTAATACTGGTGAAGGTCCTTAAAAAAGTTGAAAGGAAAATCTCAGCCTAAACTGAGATGGGATCCTTCTGATGTGGTAAGGCCTACAAGATTCTGATGATTCCTGAGTGAAATGGTTATTGTATTAGTGATTGATAGCTCTGGCCCATACCTAAATTCAGACAGTGTTAAGCCACTCTGTGCCTTTAAGGAACCAATGATAATGATTATTATAATATTTTCCCTGCTTTATCCTTTTGTAAAAAATTCCTATAATCAGAGCAGAATTCAAATAGTAAAATGGAGCTGTGAACATTCCATATCCTAAACAACCAAGTGAAATGGTAGTTAGAGGTTAGAATTTATGAACTGCTAGCTATTTGCTGTTGAGGTCCTGTAGGAACAGTTGTAAAAGTAGATCTCTATTTTTAATTTATCACAATTGGAGTTTGGATCTTAGGTTCAGAATTAAGGCCCAGAACTTTCTGAATTTCTTATAGAACATAGAGTAGAGAACTCTATCTGTAGAGTTGTTACTTCTGTGTTCATTAAAGCTGTAATTATCTGTGTTGAGCCTTGCCATACAAAGAATTTTAGCAGGAAATAATTTTCTTAAAAAAATTCATTTAATTAATTAATTATATGATTTATGTTACATGATTTATGTTCTTTCCCTCCACTCTCCTCTTTCTGTTCCCATAGCCAATGAGTAATTCAACTGGGTTTTACATGTATCATTGATCAAGACCTATTTCCATATTATCAATATTTGTAATCATTTAGATTATTAGATCATTTAGAGTCTAGATTTCCCCAAACATACCCCCATCATGTGATCAAGCAAATGTTTTTCTTCTTTGTTTCTACTCCCACAAGTTTTCCTCTGGATGTGGATAATGTTCTTTCTCATAAGTCCCTCAGAATTGTCCTGGATCATTGCATTGTTAGCAGAAATTTCTTAAGCATCTCTATAAGTGACTTCAAACAATGGAAACAAAGTACCTGAGAAGTTCCATCCCTGACTGTCATAAGATGATTTCTGAGAGGAATTTTATTGTCTATGGGGATAAGTTACCCAAGTGCAAGGAAGTCTAATCTTTAATCAATGTTATTGATTGCTATTGTAATGATTTCTCCTGGTTCTATCAGGGATTTTGTTAATAATTTCTTCCTTAAGTATCATGTTTTGTAGAACTTATTCAGAGAACAGTTGAGAATATGCAGACAATAGTTACTAAAAAATTAAGTGATAAGAGAAAACAAATTATGTTCATAAGAAGAGTGAGATCTTTAGACTTTGGAGACCAAGGCTTACACCTCAATGCAGAGACAGGAGAAATTTATTATAGATTGAGTAAGAGGAATCCAATTAGAAAATAGAGGAAGGACAAGGTATGGGGATTTTCTCACAAACCTGGGGAGGACAAAGAGGCCAGAAGCTTCCTTGTTTAAAATCCTGAATCTAGTAACTAGAAGTTGGCTTATGTGCATCCAGGCTGGGGCTACCACTGCCACCTTGGTTGAGGGGAGTAGAAAGTTGACTTCTGGAGGAAATCTGATAGTGAGTGATCCTCACCAAGTATGCATCATTTTATATACCAATAGGCTGCTAATTTGAAAACCCTGCTATATTTCTGTGGGAAACTGAGGAAAAGGACATGTAGTGAATGAAACATGATTGCATCGAAATGATAGAGTACCCAATTAAAAAGAGAGAAGATTTACAAGAGTACCCATTACCGAGGGAAGGGAATTTGTTTATAGATGTTCATGACAAGTTCTTGATAAAATATGTCTGGATATAGTTCTGACTCCCTTTCACAAATTGCCTTCTGACATGCTGAATGTTGTCCTCAGCAGTCATGTCCCTAAACCCTAGGATAGTCTCCCCAGCTTCTAGCAGTCTGTCTAGGTATATGCTCGGGTGTTCCTCCTCCCCCTGCTTCAACTTTTCAAATGAGCCCCATGCATTTGATCTTCTGGCATAAAGTCTCATTGCCTTTGCCAAGTCCTCTCTGCATCTCCTAAGATATGTCATGTTTGCATGGGATGACAGCTCCAGATCTTGATGCTGTTCTGGCCATGATGCTAGATTGAGATTGGTCCTTGTTTCTGCAATAAATTTAGCTTTCTCACTTGGGGTAAATAGTTCTGACAACAGGAGTTCAATGTCTTCAAAATTCGGATTGTACAGCCTGACTGCCCATTTAAATTCTTTTATTGCCTTATGTGGATTTACGAAAAACTGGGGGGAACCTCCTTTTTAAAATTTCTAGATCCCCTCCAGTAAATGGTTTGTAGCCATTAACGTGTATGATTCCAGCATCCGGTTGCACTATTGTCCTGTCTGTAATGGGAAGGATTGTTACAGGAGCTGCCTCTGCCCCTGCAACTTCTTGCTTTTCTGGGTTGTCATGTTTAATCTCTTGTTGTATTTCACCCCCCTTCTTTGTTATCACCATGTTTTCTATTATTTCCAACTGCATAATTGTCTTGGCATCTAATTCCTTCCCTTCTCTAATTTGTTTATTAATCTCTATTAGTGTCTTCATATATTCCAACAGCTGTTCCATAACCGGGTTAGTAACTTCAGCCTTTCCAAATGTGAAAGCTAGAACCTTCCTCAAAATCATTAGGGCCCCATAGCAAGTTGCAGTCATGGCTATCCCTGATGATACATAAGCCAAGGCATCCCCCACTGTTATTGTCAGCCACAGGTAAGTGTCATAAAGTTCTATCACTGTTTTAAAAAATTGGGGAACTGTGAAAAACCAAAATGTGGCACAAGTCTGCCAAATCCCATACATTAAAACTCCAGAGCACCCCAAGGTAATAATTGCTCTATTGATCATATGGCCATATATCTCTTCTCCACTAGGTTCTATAGTAAAAAATCCTAGGCTGGCTGGCCAAAACTGTTATGATAATAATAACAGATATTTTGGAGAAGCAGATAAATGTGTCTGGGCCAATAGACCTTCAAGTCACAATCACTGATTGACAGGCTTTCAGTGAGGAAAGGAGGGGGTTAGACACTCCTGGATCTCAAACCCTTCCTCCCTAAACAGTTGCTGTTTTCAGTTGGAAGATGGAGACTGGATAAGATTCTTCTAGTAAGTTTCTGTTATGGCTGAACCCCAATGATGTTCCCTTTCTTTAATTTATATTCCTCACAGGTCTGATAGAGGAATAAGTAGAAGTAGCTATCTAACTGATGAGGACAGAGATAAATGATCTTCTTAAAACTGGCAGCAGACAGGATTCAAATCCAGACTGAGTTGTGAGTATTCCCCCAAATAATTTCCAGGCACAGATTTGAAGGTATAGCTTATATTAAGAAGTATCCAGGAAAACTAAAGAAGTTAATGAAGGTTATAGGATAAGGAAAGGTGACCCTGAGCTGTTAGCTTGAAGCTGCCCTTCCTCACGCAGGAGGGGGTGAAGGGCACTTAACTAAAACTGGCTCTCTTGCTATTAATGAATATTTTTACTCTCTAATCACTGAATCTTTGTTGTATTGAAGTTGATAAAGATCAACCCTATTAAACAGGCTAACCCTTATGTAGAAACCACAATGGCTTATGCCACAATGGCCACTCAAGTGAACCTCAGGTCTGGAGTAGTAAGCAGAGTGTCTGCTCACTTCAACCTCCACAAAATAACTGCCAACTCCTCTTAACTGCCCCCTTACCCAAAGTTTTCCAGGGGGGTGTCCCCTGGAATTCTGGGTGAGGCTGTCCCTGTATCTTTGCAGGGATTCCATGCTTTCCATCTCCACATAACACCCCTCATGAGTAGTAAATGGAGAAAGAAAGAATGGATAGGCCATTATTAATGGGAATAAGTCTGCTCTGGTAGGTTGAGAGTGGCTTTCAAAAGCATGGTTAGCCCAAACTTGTGAGCTGTACACCTTGAATCAAGTCCTGAAGTTAGTAGGTGAAAAAGGGAGAATCTGCCTTTAATTCTTTCCTCCATGCAGAAAAAAAGGCTTTAGTTGCTCAGACTCCACCCTTGGATTTCCTGGTACCTAAATTCTAGCCAGAAGATTGGGTCCTGATTCAAACTTGAAAGGATGATAAACTGATCTCAACCTTGAAAGACCCCTTCTAGGTTCTTGTAACACTAGGTATAGCTGTGAGGACATTGAACAAGGATGGACCCACTATTCAGTAATGAAAGAGCCAAAAAATACACCTGTCTCCTAGACAGCTGAAACCTTAGAAGGATAACTCCTGATAGTGACTTTCAAAAGGCACTGATGACTGGTGATGAGATCAGACTGATTATATTTGGATTGGGAATTTGTAGGTATTTTATTCTTGATCTGTACTTCTTGTTGTATGTAGTTTCTTGTATGCACATCCTTGAAAGACCTAGAGGGAGAAGCAGAGATCATCTAGGATGGGATGGTGTGAGAGTAACACAAATAGGTAAAATAGAAAGAGGGGGAATTGTGAGGAGTGAGCGGTGTGTTACTCTCAAAATATGTTTGTCAAAAACCTCCTGTTTGAGCAATGTGCTATTTCCCAGCATGCTGACAAGTATGTGATCCCCAGAAACTCCTAACTACCTCCCTTGCCCCATCACTTTTCCTGGGCTGTGCCCCTGAGTATGCCTCTGTTAGCCTGCAGGTGTTAGGAGTTGCGGTCATGCTACTTGCTAATTGGATAAAACTATGCTAAGCTACAGGTGTAATAAGTTGCAGTTGTGTTATTTTCTGATTGGGTAAAACCTTTTTATTAGATTGTAAGTTTTGGCTCACCAGCTTCTACAGGGAAGACAGGGAAAGGGGAGCTTGTAGTTGAAAGTCTATAAAAGGTTAGGTTTAGCTATAAGAGGGTGCATTTTGCCCATGATCAGAAGGTAATGCCCTATCTCATGAGAAAGAATAAAGGCTCCATCTCTTCTTCTCATTTATTCAGACTCCAGTTTTTTTTTAATGTGAGTGGGTGGCACTGAATGCTCATTTTTATCCCATACAAAATCAATTAGCAAGTAAGATGTAAAGGTAATCAAACATACTAGCATAGCATTCATCAATTCCAAGGACTCCAACTATTATTGTAGTTGCTGGGAAAGTGTTAGGAAAAAGTGAAAGTAATCTGACAAAATTTTCTTTATATAATTGCTTCATCTGCAGTTTTCCACAGCAAACCAAAAATCTCCAAAAATTTTCATTGAATTATCAATGGCCAACTGCATAAATAACTAAAACCACTAGCATGAAACCTATGAATGTTGAGGGATTCCCATGCATTGATCACAAAAACAAGGTTCACAGAGAAAATTTAGGGATCATGAGTCAAAAGAACATAAATAAAAAAATGTATAATGCAAGAAATAATAGAAAACACTGCACAGAACTTCTGAGTACATAAAATAATATATCACTCAAACAAATCTAAATTTTAACTCCAAGAAAAAAGATTAGACTTGAAAGTTGAACATACAATAGTAAAATACAACAATTTCTATGATAAATTACAAATTCTTCTACTAACATTAAAATCTTAAACTATAAACAAAAGGAAATTCAAATAACACAAAACTCTTCTGAACAGAAGATAATTGAAAAATGTAGTCAAAAATGCAAAAAAAGTTCAAGTTATAGCCCAAAATTACATGAAAACCTAAACTTAATAATCAGTGAAAAAAAGACATTCAAAAAATCTTTTGTTAAGCCTTCCTCAAGAAAGATGGGAGCAGATTATTTGATTTGCAAAACCGGAAGCAACAGAAACAATGAAATATAAATACATATAACTTCCGAGGAAAGAATAAATGAGAAATAAATTTTCCTTTCTATAGTAATCATTAAAAGAAAAAATGAGACTACCAATGGGGTTTAAAAAAATAAACATTACCATAGTGACATTTAAGAAATTTCTACCTAACAGTACAGAAAGGGAGTAAAGATAACAATGGAACCCAAAGAACTAGAAAAGAGATATTGGAGGAGATGGACTTGAATTAATATATTAGGGAGTGGGAACTAAAATATATAATAGGATAAAAGAATGAGAGGTGATGGAGGATAAAAAGGAATATGTGATGATTACTGATGACATCCATAGACAAGTAATTAAGGGAAAATAATTCTTGCAGTCACTTGGCAAAAAAGGAGGCTGCAAGAGAAGGAGTGAGGTAACAAAGAAATTGAAACAGGGGAGAAGGAGGAGAGAAAATATTAATAAATAGGAGCATGGAATTCCATACAGCTCTCCTATGTAAGGAGAGATGTATTGTTTGGTAGATGGGATACTTATAAAGGGTCAGACCAGTCACAATTAGGTGCTTTGGAAGACTGCTTGTTTTGAGATAGTGGTATACCTCTAAGGATTATATCTTGTCTAAAGAAAATGGAAATTAGAGCTCCTGGGAACAACATGTATTACTAAAGGTTGGAGGGCATGAACCTAGAGAGAAAATTATAATGCAAATAGGAGAAAAATAAAAAAACAACTGACCTAGAACATAGGCCTTAATCTAAGAATTACTGGACTATCAGAAAACTATCAGAAATACTGTCTGGGTAGCATATGTCAAAAAATTATAAATCAAAACTGATCCAAACTATTGGAGGAAAAAGTGAAACTAGAGATCTTTTACCTCCAAAAGGAAACTTAAACAACAACAACAACAACAAATTCCTAATAACATCAGACTTAAAATACAGAGCTTCAAGATAAAAGGGAAAACTAGAAATGCAACTGAAAGGAAGAAAATGAAGCACCAAGGAATTATAATAAGGCTCACATAAGACTTAGAAGCTGTTGCCTTGAATTAGAGAAGATCTTGGAATATAAGCAAGAGATGAAACTATATAACCAACAATAACCTACATAATAAACTAATATTCTGGGGGGAAATTTAATAAAAGATGTAGGGAGAATGAACACAAAACAATACTTTAGCATAGAAGTACATTAAATTCAAAATGGAAAAAGGAAGGGAAAGAGCCTAAGGAAGAATGGAGAGTAGTTTAAGAGGAAGAGAAGAATAGGTAAGGGAGTAGTCATAAAACAAAATTAAATATTAAGATGAATAAAGGGGAATTAAAATAGAAAGGAAGAAAGTGTAAAGGTCTGGGATATGGTGCAGAGTAAAGGTATGAGAAGAATCACAAGAGAAAGGAAATCAGTTATTTCACTTATAAGATCACAAGCATCAGAAAAGTCTCCTACCGTTTTCTTATTTGCAAAAAATAGAATTGTGAAAAAAGAGAAAAAAGTACACAAAGACAGGATGGAGGGAAATACATTGTTAAACATTATAATTATGCATGTGAAAATTAACTCATAAAACAGAAAAGGATAAGGAAATAATTTAGAAAGCATAATCTATCAATATTTAAAAAACAAGATATATACTTGAAACACAAATATTAACAGAGTTAAAAGAGGATTAGAGCAAAATCTTTTATGTTCTTGCTAATTAAAAAAATAGGGCTAGCAATCATTGCTTCAGATAAGATGTTTGTAAATATAATCCAGATTTAAAAAAGATGAAGGAATTTACATTATGCTTAAAGGCACCATAGATAATGAATCAATATCAGGGCTTTATCTATCTATCTATCTATCTATCTATCTATCTATCTATCTATCTATCTATCTATGCAATTAATAGTATTGCATCTAAATACTTATGCTTAAAATGGAGGGAAAATAGATAGTAAAACAATGCTATCTGGGGGGATTTAATGCCAGGGACATCATTCAGACCTAACAAATCTAACCATAAAGAAAGAAATTAAACAAGAAAGATGTTAAGGAACTTTATAGAATTTTAGAAAAATTAGAGAAAATAGATAATTAATGATAGCTAAATGGGAAAAAATAATGTTTTTATTTCTCTGCTATATATGGGATTTAAAAAAACCCTGAATATATGGGGATAAATCAATCAGATGTGTTTGACTCTTTGTGGCCCCATTTAAGGTTTTCTTGGCAAAGATAATGAAGTAGTTTATTTCCTTCTCCAGATCATTTTACAGATGAGGAAACAGAAGCAACCAGGATTGTGACTTGTCCAGAATCACAGAGCTAGTATGTGTCCTGTGTAGATAAAATCCACTCCCAAGGCTCATCCTCCCCAAGCTCCACTTACACCACATCCCATTTTTGCACGTCTACATTGGGTGAAGGAGGAGGAGAGGAAGAAAAAGGTGTGGCGTTGGAGGCAGAGTTCTCTCTCTGGGTTGGTGCTTCGGGACAATAGTCAGGAGCAGGACCTCGGGTGTCTCCTGTGTAATCCAGGTCTTTTGTGGACTTAAGTGGCTGGTTGGCTTCGTATTTGTGATTCCTGATTCAGCTTAGGGAAATTTAGCTAGGTGATCTCCTTCCTACATTTTCCTCTTTTTACTTTATCTCCATTTTGATCAAAACTTAATTGTTAAAAGCTACTACTAACAGACTCATGACTTGAGAGTTAATTTTATAGACAGCAACCACAATCTTTTAAAAATTAATATTACATTTAATATTTTACTTTCATTATTACAGTAGGAGGCCAGATTTGAACTCAGGAAAATGAATTTTCTTGATTATAGGCTCAGTCTTCCATCCACTATGCCACTTAGCTAGTTGCCCCAAGAGCTAAGAACCTCACACAACCTATTACATACAAAAGAATTAGAAATACAACAATTTTAAATAGAGTATTTACTGATCACAATTTTGTTTGTTCAGTCATCCAAGCTTGTTCAATTGCTCATGACCCTTTTGATTTCTTTCCTCCATTGTCCCTTGAAGTTCATCCAAGGTCATGTTCATTGCTTATACTATCTTTCCATTTAATTCCTTGCCATGTTCTTTTTTTGTTCCTTCAGTCTTTTCCCATATTAGGACTTTTGCCAATGAGTCCTGTCTTCTGACAGCTTCACAGTAAGTATTTGATCTTCTAATGAATAGTTGGTCTTAATTTCTTTAAGTGTGAAGTGATTTCATTTCCTCATTGCCTATGGGACTCTTAAAAGCCTTTTCTAGCACCACAATTCAAAAGTGTCAATTCTATAGCACTCAACATTTGTCAGAGGTTTTTGTTATAAAGATTCATATAAAAATGAAAAGAGAGAAATTATAAAATTGAAGAGTAAATAAATGAAAACAAGAGTTAGTATTTAAGGATTTGAGGGTCTGGAAAGATATTCCAGTGGGCAAAGGACATAGGACTTCAATGAGATTTACATACTCAACAAAACCGAGAATAATTCTTTTAGGGGGAAAAATGGGTATTCAATGAAATTGAGTACTTTCAAACATTCTATAGCACTCAACATTAAAATGGGTATTCAATGAAATTGAGTACTTTCAAACATTCCTGATGAAAAGACTGGTATGAATAAAAAATTTGGCTCTTGACCGCAAGACTCAAAATAAGTATAAAAAGGTAAAGAGAAAAGAGAAATCCAAAGACAGTCAATAAGGTTAAATTCTTTATATACTTACTTGGGAAGATGAATGTTGTAATTCTTAAGACATTATATTGTCTTAATAATTATATTTATATATGTTACATATATAATTATATTATGTCTTATAAATGTCTTATTAGGACATTTAAAAGGGGTATATATTACATAGGACAAGGGTTTGAGTCGAATGTGATGGAATGATATAAGAAAAGTAAAATTAGGGAGTGAGAAAGAGGAATGCATTGGGAAAAGGGGGAGGAAGGAATAGAATGGGGTAAATTATCTCACATAAAAGAGGCATTCTGAAAGAACTTTTATGATGGAGAGGAAGATGAGAGAGATAGAGAGGGGTGCACTTAAACCTTACTCTCACTGGAATTGGCTTAGAGGGAAAAACATAAACAATCAATTGGGTATAGAAATCTATCTCTTGGGATGATCTAACTAAAGACTATAAAGAAACCTCCCACCAAATCCAGTTGTTATCTTCTTAAAATTGATATCTGTGGGGGCAGCTGGGTAGCTCAGTGGAATGAGAGTCAGGCCTAGAGATGGGAGGTCCTAGGTTCAAATCTGGCCTCAGCCACTTCTCAGCTGTGTGACCCTGGGCAAGTCACTTGACCCCCATTGCCTACCCTTACCACTCTTGACTGCCTTGGAGCCAATACACAGTATTGACTCTAAGACGGAAGGTAAGGGTTTAAAAAAAGGGGGGGGGCAGCTGGGTAGCTCAGTGGATTGGGAGCCAGGCCTAGAGACTGAAGGTCCTAAGTTCAAATCCGGCCTCAGACACTTCCCAGCTGTGTGACCCTGGGCAAGTCACTTGACCCCCATTGCCTACTCTTACCACTCTTCCACCTATAAGTCAAAACACAGAAGTTAAGGGTTTAAAATAAAAAATAATAATAATAATAAAATAAGATCTTCCAGGTAAACTATTCTGTGTTTCCTTAATTTAGTTATGGTATCACTCTTTAGAATTAAATCACATATGGATTTTGACCTTATCTTGGTATAGGGTGTGTAAGTGTTAAAATTAATAGTTTGGCTAAACATATAAAAATTATAAACCTTTTAATTTTAAAGTAGAGAAATACAAAAGGGTAGAAAATACATTAACCTATCTAACTAAATATTGTTCCAGTGCTTGGCTCAGCCAGGACTTGTTAACCCTCGATCAGAATTAAACTATCTCCAGAAGACAGGAAGAGAAAACCAGCTATCCACTCACTCAAGACAATGATTTGAGCTGAAGGTGACTCCTGAGGCCCACTTTCTTCTTTGAGCCAACCTTCTTCTTGAAGCCAATTTCCTTCTTGGAATGACTATCTTCTTGGAGCTCACACTTTCCTTCTTGGAGTAACTCTATTCTTGGATTTCACTCTCTACTAGCCCCCTTCACCAGCCTTCTTCACCAGCCTTACTGCTCATGGATTTTAATGACTTTTATGGTGATTTGCTGTCCCTGCCCCTTTTCATGGAGGCCAATCTCAGGTTCCGAATTTCCTTTTCATTGGTGTTGAGTTCATCTTTTTCATTTTTGATACTAATTATTTTATCTTCTTTCCTTTTTTTAAATCAAATTAACCAACACCCTGTTTTATTTGTTTTTTTTTTATAAAACCAACTCCTGGTCTTATATATTAGTTCAATGGTTCTCTTACTTTCAGTTTCATTAATTCTTCCTTTAATTTTTATGATTCCAATTTAGTATTTAAATGATGATTTTTAATTTTTCTTTTTCTAGGTTTTGTAGTTGCATGCCCAATTCATTAAAGTGCATTTTCTTTATTTTATTGATGTAAGTGTTTAGAGATATAAATGTTCCCCTAAATACTGCTTTGGCTGTATCCTATGAATTTTGATACATTGTCTCCTCATTTTCATTCTCATTAATAAAAGTGTTGATTGTTTTTATAATTTTTCTTTGACCCATCCATTTTTAGCTTTAGATTATTTAGTTTCCAATTAATTTGTAATTTATATTTCTAGGAAACTTTATTGATTATATTTTTTATTCCATTGTGATCTGAAAAGGATGCATTTATTATTTTTGTTGTTCTGAATTTTTTCATGAAATTTTTGTGCCTTAAAACATGGTCAGTTTTTCAGTATAAGTCATGTACTGCTGAAAAGAAAGTATATTCCTTTCTATACCTCACAATGAATTCTAAGCTACATACTTATTGCAGTGGGGTTTGAAGGGAGAATGGATTTTTAGGGGGAATACCACCAGTGGAAGGGGCATCCTTGCTCAGGTAAAGGTCAATGAAAGATCCCTCCTGGGTCACAGTTGTAGTTAATCAAACTAAGTCTTGTGGAATTTATATTTATAAGTTCTTAGTAACTATTTCGATATTTGTGAAACTTTTTTGCTAGTTATTATGGGTAAGATCAAATGGAAAACCAGACAGTTGTTTGAATCATCCCAGGTTACATAAAACTGGAGTCATTTCAGCCCTATTGAAAATATATAAGAGTTCTTTCTATGAAGATTTGAAGGTAGCACCATATTACAATAGTTAAAAATAGAGTAGATGACAAGGAAGTGGAATCATCTCATATGAATAATTTTTTCAAAAAATTTAGCAGTAAAAGGGAAGCAGACAAATTAAAACTTACTGGGTGGGTTTGAGAAGCCAAGTGAAAATTGGCTTTTATGGTAAAGTGTCCTCAACTTATTTGGAGGCAGTTTGGAAGGATGTAGTGAAAAGGAAAGGATTGAAGAGTCAGAGAGAGAACTAATGATTACAAGAACAATGTCTTCCAGGAGGGAACAACAAATGAGATCGAGGTTATTGTGGAAAGATTGCTGTACTAAGATTTAGAGAACTGAGTTCAAAATGCACCTCAGATATTAATTATGTTACCCTGGACAAGTCACTTAACTACTATTAAAATTAATTTCTTCTTCTACAAAAATATATGTATTACTAATAATAATAATGTAAGGTTCATAAGAATATCAGTAGAGATAATATATGTCAAACTCTGCAAAACTAAAAGTGACATGATAATTTTGACTGATCAGGAATGTCACAATTGTATGACAGTGAACAACTTCTGTATATACAGAAATATTCTCAAGTACTTTAGGTTTATGTTCGTTAGATGATTTAAGCAAATCAAACACCTTGTAATGAATCCAGTACATTATTGAAAAAGTCTTTATAAGATTTTTTTCACAATTCTTTGTGAACTTTGATGTTCGCAAAGAGAGAATGGTGAAATTAATTGAAAATATAACATAGAAAAATATTTGACTACACAAAAGCTAATGGAAACAGTATACAAAGCAAAATCCCAACATCTATATTGATCACTTGTACTTAGGAAGCATTATAATGTTGAACCATATCATGATCCTGATATATTGTTTCATGTATTCATTTTTTGTTTTACATCTATCTGTATTTTTAATCTCTACATTCTTGGATAAACCAAAGAGTGGAAGAAATCTGGGCATGGAGAAACAAAGTTCAATTTGAATCATTTAAAATATAATTTTTTTATTATAACCCCTATGAAAAAATGCATATTTTACATCTTTTATTTAGTTCCAAAATGTGAAGAGCCCACTGATTGATTCTGGAGAAAGAATAAATAATGGAAATTTTTAATATTATGGAGGTGACAGGGTATGGTATCAATGCTATCTTGATCCTACCTAGATGTTTCTGAGAGTGGATAGAATGTCATGAGAAGACTTGGACATCTTTACCAAAACACACTGGTGGTGAGATTTTATTTTTGAAGTTAGATAAAATAATGAAAAACCATATTTAAGCCAATATTTTGAGAACATCTATATGAACACATAGGAAAGAAATTGCAGTGAAACATTTAGGAGAGGGAACAAGATTCATTGTATGCAAACATAAATGTAATTTTCCCACCTTTATATCTTCCAAAAATGATTTCCATTTAAACAAAATGCCATGGGTTTTTTAATGGAAACTTCTGCCATATAGTCCATCAAAAGCTTATCACTTGGAGCTAGATAACAATGGAAAGATCATAATATCATAATATCATTTCAACTTGAAGGTCATACAATTTAGTGGCATCCGTGTCATTTGAAATTATTGTAAGCCATGGAAGACTACATCTCCCAGGACTCTCTCTGCTACAACTTCCCCTGACACCTCCCACTTCCTTTGGGGGAGGTGTCAGGGAAAGTATAAAAGGGAATGTTTGGCACCTTTTCTCCCTCTTGACCTTGGAGGCTGGTTGGGGGCTCCCAACCCTGAGCTCTGCTCTCTCTCTACCCAGGCGGGCTACCTCTCTCCAGGGTGGAAGCAGCACTCTCTGTGCTGGAAGCAGCGCTCTCTACCCTGAGACCCTGATCTCTCTCTTGGCGCCTTTTTCCTTTTCTTCCTACCTCCTAGTTTTCCCTAGACCTTTCCCTTTCTAATGAAAATAAAACCTAGCTATTCAAAACCCTAAAGTTGCTTTCTGATCATTCATTTGAGGGTCATGGTCAATTTAACCCTGCTGGGGCTGGGACCATTACCTTCCTTTCCCTTCCTCTGCCTTCCTCTCTCCTTTCTCCCATCCATCCTACCTTCCTCCCTTTACTTTCACCACACACATCTCTGCTTTATACATGAGGAAAGTCTTAAATGGTGACTTTACATGACCTTATAAGTTTCTCTTCAGGTTAGAAATCTTGCAGTTTAGATTGACTTTGTTTTCTTTTCAATTCAATTGAATATGTTACCCTTTTGGTTTAATTTAAAAGAATATATCTTTTTATTAATCAATACTTAAGGTTGAATATCTAAATGTGCCATTACTCTTAATGACTAGTTGTGTAAATTCACTGCACAATGTGAATAAAAACATATTGGATAGTGGTTGAATATCTAAAGGCATGAGAAAGGGAAGTATATTTCTCCTCAAACATATTTCATCTTAAGATCCTCATTTTGAACACAACTCTATAATGGTGATCTGTGTATGGGAACCCACAAATGTTAATATGAGAATAGTGGAATTAAAAAAAAAACAATCTAATGGAGCAAAACAACACATTAAAGGGAGTTGAAGAAATGTAGGATATAGTAAATGTACCTTACCAGTGGGAATAGTAGAAAAAGTTCAGAGTGAAGCTGAGAAAACTATTAAAGGACATGTCTGACTTTCAACCTCTCCTGATGTGCAGATAATTAGAGTATGGTTGATCATAATGTTCTGGGAGTCCAATTATTCTTGAATTGTTTCTCCTTAATCTATTTTCCAATTCAATTGTTTTTGTGATAAGATATTTCATATTTTTTCTATCATTTTATTCTTTTGATTTTGCTTCATGATTTGTTGCTATCTCCGGAAATCATGAGCTTCTCCTTGTCAAATTTTAGTTCTTAAAAGGATTTTTCTTTTACAAATTCTTGGATCTCTTTTTCCATTTAGTTGATGTTTCTTTCATAATTTTCTTCATTTTCTTGTATTGCTCTTACATTTTTCTCTTATTTTTTGCTCAGCCTCTCTCATTTAGTTTTTGAAATTGTTTCTAAGCCCTTCCAAAAACTGTTTTTGAGCTTGTTGCCACATTTTATATATTTTTTTCGGTTTTTGAAGTAGGTGTTTTTATTTTTTTGTCCTCTGAGTTTGACCTCAGGTCTTCTCTGTCCTCATAATATCTATAAATAGTTACCTTTTGCATCCTCATTTTTATTTATTTATTTTTTAATTTTAGTGGTCAGGTCAAAAGACTTAATTATTAGCTATTTGCTAGTGTACCTGGATTCCTATTGTATTGGGGTATGTTATCTCAAGTTTCAAGATTTTTATGTGTGGGTATTTGTTTTTTTCCTGGGTCCTATTTAGTTATTCCAGTTTTTATAATCCAAGGTTAGATGTAATCCAAGTCCTTCACTCAAACCCCAGTCCATGATTAACCTCAAGTACTCCAAACAAAGGTCACAGATAGTTCAGACACTGCAACTGCAATCAGCCAGTCCTCTTTCCCCTATGACAGCAACCAGGGATTCCATTCTCCCCTGAAAAATGACAACTGATAAGGTTCCAGTCCCTCAGCAACCATGCTCAAAAGTGCACACTTCTTCCTCACTCTTCTTCTACTGTCACAGTCCAGTGCCTAGTTCACATTCCTGGATAATTTCCTGTAATATGATGTCAAGAATTATTTTTGTTCCAGGCTTTCAGGTAGTCCAGTGATTCTCAGATTGTCTCTCCTGGATCTATTTTCCCAGGTCAATTATATTTTCAATGAGATATTTCATTTTTCCTTCTATTTTTTCCTTCTTTTGATTTTGCTTTATTAATTCTTTATGTCTTGTGAGATCATTAGCTTCTACTTGCCCAATTCCAGTCTTTAAAAACTAAATTTCAACTATGATCTTTTGATTTTCCTTTTTAGTTTGGTCTATCCTGCTTTTCCTGGCTTTCACCAGGCCAATTCTCATCTCCAATTTGCTCATTACTTCATTTTATTCTGAGCCTCTTTTTCCATATGAACAATTTTGTCTTTTAAGCCATTTTTTCTTTTTTGCATTACTTTTATTTCTTTTCTCCACTTTTCCTCCCCTTTTTGTTCTATCTTTCTTACTTGGTTCTTGAATTCCTTTTTGAGTTCCTTGAGAGCTTGTTACAAATTTATATTTCTTTTGGAAAGTTTTGATGTGTTTGCTTGTTTCTCACTCTCTGATGTTGCTTCTGTATTTTGCTTTTTTCTCCATATAAATTCTACAGGGTCAAGTGTTTTTTTTATTGATGCTTATTGCTTTTGCCACTAGAGGATTGAGATTCCTACATACTGGTGGTCATCATTTTCTTAGCTTCTCTCTCACAGGGCTTTCCCATTGTACTATCTTCCCTTCTCTGTCAGAAGCATCAATGAGACCAGGTAGATCTGTGGTGTTTTTTGTGTGATCTTCATCCACTGCTGCTGCTACTGCTGCTGCTGTTGATACTGCTACTGCTGATGTTTTGGCTGCTGCTGCTGCTGCTGAAACTCTGAGTTCCATCTCCATGGCTGTGTATTTTCAAGGGTGGGTCTACATTGTAGCACACTGTACTGAGTTTTGACCTGAGGCTATCTTCTTCAGCTGCTGGGGCCATTTCTGCTGTTGCTGCTGCTGCTGCTACTGCTGCTTTATGGGACTGAGCTCCCTGCTATTCCTTGAATCTCACTGCCCAGGTCTCAAAGGTGAGTTTATGGTGTTTTTAACCAGACTCCAAGAATTAGGAGACTTCCCTAGTCCTGGTTCAAACTGGTGTGGTGAGTGGGGAGAGGGGTAGTTCCTTCTGCAGTTTTGCCCCCTTATAGTGTAGGAATCCCCTCTCACTGCCTACCTTTCATGCTTTTTCTAGTGGCAGAGCCCCTCTACTCATCTTGTTTTGACCTCTATCCTTTTGAGACACTTTGTAATGTCTGGTTTTGAAGAAATTTCTGAGTGGCTCCAAGTTTTTCCTTCTACTGAGGCACCATCTTGGCTCTTCCTCTTACTGTCCTAGTTCACATTCCTAAGGCTTCCAAAGTCCCTGATTTGTTAACAGAAAGACTTGAGTTCTTGCCCTTAGGGCCTGACACCCATAGATGCTGGATGTTCAGCTTCACTCCCAACTCCTATCTCTTTTCACCACTTTTAGCACTGATTTTATGGAGTTATTTTTGGTTGTTAATGGGAGGGATTAGGAGGGCAAGGAATTTTCACACACTACTCTGCCATCATCCCAAAATGCATGTGAATTGTTTCTTTCTTATTTCTGAAACTTCCTTATTTTTGATATAGAACCTTTATATTTGTGGTACAATTGTATTGGAGTTCCCAGTTTGATGCTTCTTTCAAGAAGTGATTAATGGATTCCTTATGATTTTACATTTTGCAGTGATTCCAAGACTTCTAAACAATTTTTCCAATATGGTTTCTTGAATCAAACTTACCAGGTTTGGGGCAACATTGAGTTTGATTCTGACTTCCAGTTTGTACAAAGATATTTAAAATATCTCTCTTCAATCCATTTTCCATTTTAATAGTTTTTGGTAGAAGATGAAATATTTCTTTTAGTTTTTCATGTCTTTTGACTTTAATATTTTTTTACTTTAATATTGGCTTTTTTTGTCTCATGGAACCACTAGGTTTCATTTAGTATATTCAGTATTCAGCAAATTTGTTTTGGTTAGTTTTTGCAACTTTTCTATAAGTCTGTTAATTTTCTGTCTGACTTTTCTCCATTGTTTTTGTTTCTTTTCTAATTTATTATGCTTTCAGCCTCATTTGACTTAAAACCTTTTAAAATACCTTTTAAAAATTCCTGTTTCAGGAGGAAGCTGAGTGACTCAGTGGATTAAGAGTCAGGCCCAGAGACAGAAGGTCCTAGATTCAAATCTGGCCTCAGACACTTTGTAGCTGTGTGACCCTTGGCAAGTCACAACCCCCATTGCCTAGCCCTTACCACTCTTCTGCCTTAGAATCAATACTCAGTATTGATTCTAAGATGGAAGGTAAGGATTTTTTTAAATCCCTATTTCATATTTTGGAGGAATTAGAGTTGAATTTGTGTTCAAGAAGGTGTTATTCTTTGATGCTTTGCTTGTAGATGTTTTGGGCTTATTCTCTTCTGATTTTCTGTCTTCAGTATCCTTGTGATATAAGTTTTTTATTGAAGAATTCTTTTTTGTTTCCTTCTCTTTGTGATCTACTTCCTCATATTAGACATCATTGTTAGAACCAGACTATGCACTACTTCTGGGAATATTTGTGCTGGTTGAAAACACAATTTGTTTAGCCAGTCCCCAATTCATGGTCATTCCCCTAGTTTCAAATTCTTTGCCACCATAAAGAGTGCTACTATTAATATTTTTATAGGTAGGTTCTTTCTCCCATCTTTAATCTATTTGTGATACAGACCTAGCAATTTTGTTTTAATGAGGGGAGAAATGGTACAATCATTTTTCTTGGAGGAGAATAACATGAAATTTCTTATATTATCTCAATGGAAAAGTTATTCTAGTTAGTTTTATTATTTAATTTGGAATTAGCCCGTTTATATTTTTTATTTAATATAATTTAAATTTTTTCCTTATTTTATTCCAATAACAAATTTACATTTTTTGAAGTTACATGATTCACTTTTTCTCCCTCCCCTCTTCTCACCACCCTCCCAAAGGTGACAAGCATTTCCAATAGATTATACATGTATTATCACTCAAAACATATATTCACGTTATTCATTTTTGTAAGATATTAATTTTATAAAATCAAAACCCCAAATCATATACCCCAAAAAAACAAATCATAAATCATAAGTTTTCATATCTGCATTTCTATTTCAACAATATCTTCTCCATAGGTGGAGAGAATTCTTTTACTTAAGTCCCTCAAAATTGTCCTGGATCATTATATTGCAATTAATAGCAAAGTCTATCACATTTAATCATCCCACAATATTTCAGCTACTATGTATAATGTTATCCTGGTCCTGCTTATTTCACTCTGCATCAGTTCACAAAGGTCTTTTCAGTTCAGTTTTCAATCATCCTGTTCATCATTCCTTATTGCATAATAGTATTCCATCACTATCATATACCACAATTTGTTCAGACATTCCCCAATTAAGGGACATCCCTTTAGTTTCCAATTCTTTACCACAAAGAAAAGGAGCTACAATAAATATTTTTGTAGAAACAGGCCCATTCCTTTTTTTAAAATCTCTTTGGATCAAGAGAAATAATGAAAAAAAAAATGTGAAGGATGGGGCCCTAGCAGTAGCAGATCTGAAACTGTAATATAAAGCAGTGGTCATCAAAACAATATGGTACTAGGGGGCAGCTGGGTAGCTCAGTGGATTGAGAGCCAGGCCTAGAGACAGGAGGTCCTAGGTTCAAATCCAGCCTCAGACACTTCCCAGCTGTGTGACCCTGGGCAAGTCACTTGACCCCCATTGCCTACCCTTACCAATCTTCCACCTATATGTCAATACACAAAAGTTAAGGGTTTAAAAAAAATTAAAAAAAAAATATGGTACTGACTAAGAGGCAGAAGGGAGTATCAATGGAATAGACTTGGGGTAAGTGACCTCAGCAAAATAGTGTACGATAAGCCCAAAGATCCCAGCTTTCAAGACAAAAACCTACTATTTGACAAAAACTGCTGGGAAAATTGAAAAACAGTATGGGAGAGATTAGGTTTAGATCAACATCTTACATCCTACACCAAGATAAATTCAGAATGGGTGAATGACTAAAATATAAAGGAAACTATAAGTAAATTAGCTGATCATAGAATAGTATACCTGTCACATCTATGGGAAAGGACTTTAAAACCAAGTAAGAGATAGAGAATATTACAAAAGGTAAAATGAATAATTTTTATTACATTAAATTAAAAGATTTTTGTACAAAAAAAAAACAATGCAACCAAAATTAGAAGGGAAACAACAAATTAGGAAAAGATCTTTATAACAAAAACCTCTTACTCAAATTTATTAGTAGCTAAATCAATTGTACAACATTCAAGCCATTCCCCAACTGATAAATGGGTAAGAGACATGAATTGGCAATTTTAAGATAAAGGAACCAAAACTATCAATAAGCACATGAAAAAATGTTCTAAATCTCTTATAATTAGAGAAATGCAAATCAAACCAACTCTGAGGTACCACCTCACACCTAGAAAATTGGCTGATATGACAGCAAAGGAAAGTAATAGATGTTGGAAGGGATGGAGCAAAATAGGGACATTAATGCTGGTAGAGTTGTGAATTGATCCAACCATTCTGAATGGCAATTTGGAACTATGCCCAAAGGGCTTTAAAAGACTGCCTGCCCTTTGATCCAGCCATACCACTGTTGGGTTTAATACCTCAAAGAGATCATAGGGAAAAAAGACTTGTACAAAAATATTTATAGCCACACTCTTTGTGGTGGCAAAAATTTAGAAAATGAGGGGATATCCTTTAGTTGGAGAATGGCTGAACAAATTGTGTTATCTGTTTGTGGTGGAATACTTTTGTGCTCAAAGGAATAATGAACTGGAGAGATTCCATGTGACCTGGAACAACCTCCAGGAATTGATGCAGAGTGCTTTTTTTTTTTTTTTTTTTTTTTTTTTTTTTTTTTTTTTTTGCTTCTTGCCTATGGGAAGAGTGTGGGAGGAAAGGTAGGGAAAAACTTGAATCATGTAACCATGGAAAAATATTCCTAATTAATTAATTAATTAAACTTAATTTTTAAAAAATCTCTTTGGGATTCAGACCTAGGTGTAGTATCTCTGAATGAAAAGGTATACATTAAAGCCCTTTGGGCATAATTCCAAATTGCCACTAGAATAACTAGACCAATTCACACCTCCAGCAATGCATTAGTTTCCCAATTTTGCAACATCCCCTTGAACATTTATTATTTTCTTTTACTGTCATATTGGCCAATCTGGTAAGTATTAGGTGGCATGTTGGAGTTATTTGAATTTACATTTCTCTAATCAAGAGTAATTTATAACATTTTTTCATTTGATTATTGATATCTTTGATTTCTTCATCTGAAAACTGCCTATTCATATCCTTTCACCATTTATCAGTTGGGGACTGAATTGATTTCTTATAAATTGGACTTAGTTCTTTATATTTTTGAGAAATTAGACTGTTATCAGGGAAAATTTTTATAATTTTTTCCCAATTTATTTCTTCTCTTCTAATATTGGTTGTACTGGTTTTGTTTCTACAAAACCTTTTTAATTAAATATAATCAAAATTATTCTTTACATTTTGTAATGTTCACTATCTCTTGTTTGGTCTTAAATTCTTTCCTTCTCCAGAGATCTGACAGGTAAACTATTTTACATTAGCCTAATTTACTTATAATAACACTCTTTATGTTTAAATCATATACTCATTTTGAACTTCTCCTTGTATAGGGTGTGAGATATTGATCTAAACCAAATTTTTGCCATACTATTTTCCATTTTTCCCAGCAGTTTTTGTCAAATAGTGAATTCTTATCCCATAAGATTGGATCTTTGGGTTTACCAAACACTAGATTGCTGAGGTCATTTACCCCTAGTCTATTTCATTGATCCACCCTTCTATTTCTTAGTCAGGAACAAATTGTTTTTATGATTACTTCATTATAGTACAGTTTAAGATCTTGTATTGCTAGGCAATTATTCATCACATTATTAAAATATTAGTTCCCTTGATATTCTTGACCTTTTGTCCTCCCTGATGAAGTTTTAAAATTATTTTTATAGGGAGCAGCTGGGTAGCTCAGTGGATTGAGAGCCAGGCCTAGAGACAGGAGGTCCTAGGTTCAAATCTGGCCTCAGACACTTCCCAGCTGTGTGACCCTGGGCAAGTCACTTGACCCCCATTGCCCACCCTTACCACTCTTCCACCTAGGAGCCAATACACAGAAGTTAAGGGTTTTAAAAAAATTATTTTTATAGTTCTATAAACTAATTTTTGGTAGTTTGATAGATATGGCACTGAATAAGTACACTGATTTAAGTAGAATTGCAATTTCTTTTATATTAGCTCATCCTACCCAAGAGCAATGAATGTTTTTCCAATTGTTTAGATCTAATTTTGTTTCTGTGAAAAGTGTTTTGTAATTGTGTTCATATAATTCCTGTGTTTTCTTGGCAGATAGATTCCCAAATATTTTATATTGTCTAGATGATTTTAAATGGAGTTTTTCTTTCTAAATCTTGTATTTTTTTTTGTTGGAAACATATAGAAATGTTGATGATTTATGTGGATTTATTTTGTATCCTGCACCTTTGCTTAAGTTATTAATTCAACTCTCTCTTTACTTGATTTTCTATGATTCTCTAAGTATAGCATCCTATTATTTACAAAAACTGATAGTCTAGTTTTCTCATTGGCTACTTTAATTCTTTCATTTTCTTTTTCTCCTCTAATTGCTACAGTTACCATTTCTAGTACACTGTTAAATAATAATTGTGACAATGGGCATTCTTGCTTCACTTCTGATCTTATTGGTAAGGCTTCTAACTGATACCCATTAGAGATGATACTTGCTGATGGTTTTAAATAAATACAACTTATGATTTTGAGGAAAGGCCCTTTTATTCCTATGTTTTTTAGTGTTTTCAATAGGAATGGCTGTTTTATTTTATCAAAAGTTTTTTTAAATCTATTGAAATAATCATGTGATTTCTGTTAGTTTCATTATTGACATGGTCAATTATGCCAATGGCTTTTCTAATAGTAAACCAACCTTGTATTCCTGCTATAAATCCCCATTAATCATAGTGAATAATCTTTGTGATATGATATATTACTGTAGTCTCTTTGCTAGTATTTTATTTAAGATTTTTGCATCTATGTTCAATAAGGACATTGGTCTATAATTTTCTTTCTCTATTTTTGGTCCTCTTAGCTTAGGTATCAGTAGCATATTTGTGTCATGAAAAGATTTTGGTAAGACTCCTTCTTTGTTTATTGTGCCAAATAGTTTTCATAGTATTGGGATTAATTATTCTATAATGTTTGATAGAATTCACTTGTGAATCCATCTGGCCCTGGGTACCATTTATGTATTTTATTTCTTCTTTTGTTAATCTAGGCAATTTATATTTTTGTAAATATTCATCAATTTCACCCACCTAGATTGTCAGATTTATTGTCATATAATTGGAAAAAATAGATCCTAATAATTGCTTCAATTTCCTCTTCATTGGGGTGAAATCACTCTTTTCATTTTTGATACTGCTAATTTGATTCTCTTCTTTCTTTTTTTAATCAAATTAACCAATACTTTATTGATTTTATTTGTTTTTCCATAGAACCAGTTCCTAGTTTTATTTATTAGTTCAATATTTCTTTTTCTTTCTGTTTTATTAATTTCTCCTTTGGTTTTTAGAATTTCAAATTGAGCTTTAGCTGGGGAATTTTAATTTGTTCTTTTTCTGTTTTTTTTTTACTTGTATGCCCAATTCATTGATCTGCTTTTTCTCTATTTGTTTATTTTATTTATTTTTTAAACCCTTACCTTCTTTCTTGGAATCAATACTCTGTTTTGGTTCCAAGGCAGAAGAGTGGTAAGGGCTATGCAATGGGGATCAAGACTTGCCCAGGGTCACACAGCTAGGAAGTGTCTGAAGCCAGATTTGAACCTAGGACCTCCCGTCTCTAGGCCTGGTTCTCAACTCACTGAGCCACTCAGCTGCCCCCTCTGTTTTGTTAATATAAGCACTCAGGGATATAATTTTTCCTCTGAAAACTACTTTGGCTGTATGGCAAAATTTTGATATGTGGTCTCCTCATTGTCATTCTCTTCAGTGAAATAAATGACTGTGTCTATGATTTATTCCTTGGACCACCAGTTTTAGAGAATTAGATTATTTAGTTTCCAATTAATGTTTACCTTGCCTCTCAAGGAACCCATATTGTTAATTATTTTTTTTGCATTATGATCTGGAAAAGTTGCATTTCTTGTTTCTGTTTTTTTGCATTTGGTTGTGATGTTTTTATGCCCTAGTACATGGTCAATCTTTGTGTATATACCATGTGATGCTGAAAAGAAGGTATATTACTTTTTTCCCTATTTAATTTTCTCCCAATTTTTATTAACTCAAGCTTTTTAAAAATTTCATTCATTTCCCTTACTTGTTTCTTATTACATTTTTTATTAGATTCATCTAGCTCTTATAGGGGAAACTTGAGGTCCTCCTCTTGTACACTTTTACTATCTATTTCTTCCTTACACTTGTAAGAGGGAAAATTATGAGACTGGCAATAAATTAAATGATTTTATTAATTCAGAAAGGAGCAAGTGAAAATTATGAAGGAGAGAGATAGATTACTTTCCTTGCTTTTTCATTTAGTTTGCTATTCTATGAACACCATATAGGTTCCCTTAGCCATGCTTATAGAGATATCCAACAAGCTCCAAACATGGAAGAGAATAGGACACATCCTTCCTTGTTCACAACTGATATACCCTCCTGCCTCTTTGCATTGGCATTGCACTCTGAAGTCTAATGTCAGGAAGCTAGAGACATTTAGGATGATGCCAGATGCCTAGCCTATAGTGAGGACAGCCATTTAGGTTGTAGTCAGGAAATGCCTAGCTGTGGTGGATGCTTGAAGGTAGGTGGAGCTATTTTTCCTCACACAAACTCCTTTAGTTTCTCCTTTAAAATCTGGATGATATACCATTTGATGCATATATGCTGAGTGCTGCTATTTCGTCATTGTCTATACTACCTTTTATCAAGATGCAATTTCCTTCCTTCCTTTTCTCTTTTAACCAAATCTATTTTTATTTTAGCTTTGTCTCAGATCATAACTGCTACTCCAGTCTTCTTTATCTCAGTTGTTGCCCAATAGATTCTGCTCCAGCCTCGTACCTTTACCCTATGTTTGTCTACCTGCCTCAAGTGTGTTTCTTGTAGAGACAATATATGCTAGGATTCTGGTGTTTAATCCACTCTGCTATCCACTTGCATTTTATGGATGAGTTCATCCTATTCACATTCAAAATTATAATTACCATCTGTGTATTCCCTTCAATTTTGAATTCCTTCTTTAATTCTAACCTTACTCCTTCTATTCTTTCCCACCCCTCCAGTATTTTGCATTTAGTCAGTTTCCTCTCTTTCCCCTCTCTTACTCTCCTTTATCTTGTGCCCTTTACCCCTTTCCTTTCTTACTTTGCTCTTACCATAGGACCTTTTGATTGCCCCCCCAGGCTCTCCCTCCCTTGTATTACTCCCCTCCCCATCACCCCATTTCTTATTTCCCTTCTACTTTTCTATAGGGTAAGATACAATTCTATACCCCAATGAATCTGACTGTTCTCTCTTTAAACCAATTACAATGAGAGTATGGTTTAAGTATTAACTGTCACCAACCTCTTCCTCCTTTCCATTATATAGATCTTTTCTCCTCCCCCCACCTCTGTGCTTCTTTATGTGATATATTTTGCCCATTTTTACTTCTCTTTTTACATTTCTTTTAGTATTATCCTCTTTCCTCCCAAATTTTATTTTTGTATACATATTTTTATACATATCATCCTAATCTTAATCAGGGAACTACCATCTCCTCTACGTATACTTCTTTTAACTACTATGACAATGATAGCAATTTTTAAGAGTTATAGATTTCTTTCCATATAAGAATATAAGCCAGTTGATCTTATACAAGTAGTTAAAATTTTCCTCTTTCCTATTTGCCTTTTCTTGCTTCTCTTGGATTTTGTTTTTGGGCCTCAAATCCTCTGTTTAAATCTAGTCTTTTCTTCAGGAATGCTTGGAAGTCTTCTATTTTATTAAATGATAATACTTTCCCCTGAAAGAGTAGAGTCAGTTTTGCTAGGTAGTTGATTCTTGGTTGTAGACCCAGTTCCCTTGCCTTCTGAAATATCATATTCCAAGCCTTCTAGTCCTTCATTGTGGAGGCTGCCAGGTCCTGTGTGATCCTAACTGGGGCTCCATGGTATTTGAATTGTTTCTTTCTAGCTACTTGTAGTATTTTCTCGTTGGTCCTGGGAGTTGTCATTTAGGGATTTAGTGCAGGAAGTGATTTCTGGATTATTTCAATCTTTATTTTGCCCTCTTGTTTAATAATATCAGGGCAGTTTTCTTGGATGGATAATTACCTGTAATATGATGTCTATAATTTTTTTCTCATGGCCTTTGGGTAGTCCAATAATTCTTAAATTATCTCTCCTAAGTCTATTTTCCAGATTAATTGTTTTTTCAATGAAGTGTTTCATACTTTATTCTATTTTTTCATTCTTTTGATCTTTTTATAGATTCTTGATGCCTGTGAAGTCATTAGTTTCTAATTCTTCATTTCTAATTTTTAAAGACTGAACTTCATCCATAACATTTGATCCTCATTTTCCTTTTAATCTTTTTTCATTGTAAGTGATTCTTTTCCATCTTTTCTTTTGCCTTGTTTTCAAGCTGGTCAATTCTGGCTTTTAAAAATCTATGTTCTTGGGCTTCCGGGTTAAGATGGCGGCAGAGTAAGAAGCAGCTCTAAACCTCTCCTGACCGAAACACACAAAACTCCTCAAGGGGACATAAAAACAAGTCCAGACGAACGGAGGAACCCCACAACAGGACACAGCGTGGAAGGTACGTGGAAT
>NC_058133.1:97327587-97446976 GCF_016433145.1 Gracilinanus agilis | reverse complement strand
GCTCAGCCCGCGATTTAGTGAGAGCTGTTTCACCCCTTTATAGCATGGAAATGCCTTGATTCCACGTACCTTCCATGTTGTGCCCTGTTGTGGGGTTCCTCTGTTCGTCTGGACTTGTTTTTATGTCCCCTTTAGGAGTTTTGTGTGTTTCGGTCAGGAGAGGTTAAGAGCTGCTTCTTACTCTGCCACCATCTTAACCTGGAACCAATCTCCTCATTTTTAGGATGAGGAGAATAATGCCTATCTCATATGGTTATAGGAAAGGACTAATCAGATAATATTGGGAAAATGTTTACCATGGAGCAAATGCTTAATAATCCTTTTTCCCTTGCTCCATTTTCTGCTAACCTGCTTTATATTCTCTTTTGTAAACATATCATGCATTTTTGAAATTTATACTCTTTCCTCATCTAGTTCCCAGACCTGAATTTTTCTCTTTTCCTCTCTTAAGCTATTTACGTCAACAAACCAATTCAATAATAGTAATTTAGAGAACATTTTCTATGAGCCAGGCAAAGACTGTGTTAAAGGCTAGATCCATGCCATTGTTATTTCCCTACAGAAATAAAAAATTTGAGAAAGAAGGGATCTTATTAATAATCTAGTCCAACCCCTCCACAGAGCTTCCTCCTATGAGGAAAAGTAATCCCCAAACGACTCTCATATCCCTAAAATCACTCAGCTATTAAATAGTGGCAAAGGGACTCAAATTCATATCTTCTGTCTATGAGTCTAGCACTCTGCTCACTATACTAAGCCATGTACACATGAATTAGTGATCTCTGATATAAATAATAACTATGCCTTCACACTTGATTTCATATTTTATTTTATATTTCCTTAATATATTTAACTTATCTTGCTATTTATTAAGATTATCTGTATATGTGCCTTTTCACTTATTATACTATCACTTTAGTGTTAGTAGAAACTATTTAAACACAAAGGCTAAACCTCTTGGAACCTACCAGAATGCTCTGAACACATCAGGTTCTTACAGGCATTTGTGGAATTTCATATAATAAATTTTAATCTTTTATTAGCACTTCAGACTATTACAATGGATTTTGTATTTATTTCCTTTTTTCTAAGTTTTCTCTTTTCCAATTCATCTTTCAGAATGATGACAAATAATTTTAATTGCTTTACATTGTGCATAGTATGAAACACACTCTTTTTGTAGTCTCTCCAAAATCTGGCTTCAAACTTTTTTATCTTTTGTAATGAATTTCTTCTTGTTTCCCATTGTTTAATTCGGTTTATTTCCCCTAAGGGCTTTTTTTTTTAAGGAAAAAAGGTAATTTGAAGAGGCAAGAACATGAACAATTGAAAAGTGGAAGGTAGAATTGTATTCACCTAAGAGGTAGCAACTGAAATATTCCTTGACAGAAGTCATTTAGAAGTCTTATGAGGCTGGAGATGAAAAGGGAATATATCTCATATTGATTTGAAAAATTAATGTGAAGAGATACAGTTTTATCTTGAAGTAGGTCAATATGGCCATAATGTAGAACATTTGCACAGAAGTACTATAAAATATATCAGAAAAGGTTAGACACACACACACACACACACACACACACACAAATAAAAGAAAAAACCCTAAGTTATAGTTAACCATCATCTAGCAAAACAAATTCCTATATTGGTCATGTTGAATATTTATGTCTCCTTTTGAATTTTATACATTTAATTTTTTTTATAATTATATAAATAGTTCTACTTTTTATTTCCTTTGAAAATATTGATAATGTCATTTCTTATAGTTCAATTTTATCAAATTAAATTCATATGCCACAATTTGTTTAGCTATTCATAAATTGATAGCATTACATTTGTTTCCAGTTCTTTGACACAACAAAGAGTTGTCATAAATATTTTTGTATGTATTGATTGTTTTCCTTTTTTGGGGAATATCTTTAGGGATATAGAATTTTAATGTTAGTGCTGTGTTAAAGGGTATGTGTAGCTTAGAGATTGGGTTTCCAAGGCTTTTTATACTCTTGGCTCAAATGGAAGTTGGTATCTTCCCAGTGGCTCACGTCTCCTTCAACATTCCATCCAGGGTAACTAACAGGTTTGCCCTAAACCAACATGGCAATGTTAAAATCCTATATTACATATATCAATATTTCTGTTTTAATTTAGCCACTCCATTTTTTGTCATGTTTTCCTTTTATCATCTTTTATAATTTCATGGGTATAAGTGGTACTTCAGAATTGTATAATTTGCATTTCTCTAATTATTAGTGATTTGGAGTAATATGTGAATATCTTGTATCATTTTGATATAGAACAGTGGTTCCCAAACTTTTTTGGCCTATTGCCCCCTTTCCAGAAAAAATATTACTTAGACCCCTGGAAATTAAATTTTTTAAAATTTTAATAGCAATCAATGGGAAAGATAAATGCACCTGTGGCCATCACTGCTTCCCTGGATCACTGCAGCACCCACCAGGGGGCAGTGGCGCCCACTTTGGGAATCACTGATATAGAAATACAATATTCTTCCCATATCTTCTCTTCATTCATCATCTTATATGTAAGAGTTTAAATTTAGGTTTCATACTAAATATGATAGTTATAAAGTAATATTGTGGTCTCCAAATTTAAAATGTTATAGCTTAAGTCAAAATGACTTTTAGCAGTTTTATTTACAAAGAGGTGGAAAGAGGGAAAGTAGAAAAATGTAGCTAAAGAGAAAGATTTTAAGAAGCCTACCAGCCCTTCTCCAATGAAGCGAGACTCAGCCCCACTGGGACTTCCCCACATGCCTTGTCCCTATGTGGATTTCCTGGTAATCTTCAGTCAGAAGTCCCAGTGATGTCTTCAGCCAGATTTCCACTCCTAGCAAGCCAACACAGATCCAGGGAAAAGGTCTCATTAAACCAAGGCAGTGATCTTTGGAACCAATATATTCAAATGCCAAGAAGGGAATAAATGTTTGACCATGCCGGTCTCTTTTTATACCCCTTTTTTCCACATCACTTCCTGTCACTTCTATAATGAGCAATGAAGATATAAATGAGTCCTCTGATGTTAGATGACTTAAGCTGTCAAGTGAAAACTAAAAAAGTCTGAGAAAAGTGGCTGGAGTCAGTACTGACAATGGAATCTAGCACCCGGACAGCTCCCTCATTCACTCTTACAGGGTTGCTAAGAAAGTAGACAAATCTTCCTTAACAACTAACAGGAAATGCTTAGTATCTTGAAATGGTAAAGATACAATATCCTGGATTAATAATATTGGTTTTATCTGACTGCTATTGATAAATGATATAAAAGATCTTCAGTTAAGGGACTGGAGCTGTTGATTCATTCAGGTCAGACTTCTGATAAAAACTGTTTATAACTGTCTTTTCACCATAGAGTCTCTTTCATTCAAACAGGTCAGTTACCAGATCTTGGTTTACTGTGAGTAATTTAATAGAAAGACATAACAAGAATGGTTGAACAGGTAAATCAGAATTGAGGGGGGAAAGGATCAGGATTGAGGATTAGGAAATTATTGATCTAAGTAGATTGAGCTAAATCTTCAGTTGATTCTATGAAGTAGCCACTAATGGATACTGACAGGCAGTCAGCCTATCAGCAGACCTGACTCAGACAGCTGCAGCTGGATGGTTCTGCTCAGCTTGGTTGACTTAGCTTTGATGGTAAATCTTCAAAAATGATCTTCTGGTTGTAGTTATAATAAATTAATTGGATGTAGACAAATGTTGGTAGAGTTTTTGATGGGCTTAGGTAAATGTCCCTGTAAGGTAACAGCTCATCCCTAGCATATGAAACTAGCTATGAGAAGAGATGGAGAGCCTACCAAATCCTCACATCTTTCAACTCACAATTGAGTCATTCTGGGTTAGGCAGAGTCCCCTTTTATAGAGCTCTTCCAACTGTTTTTCCAGTCTCATGCAAGCTCATGCCAACTATGGAAATTCTAAAATTCTGAGCTGTCAACTGGCAACCCCTGCCCCAAAATGACTACTTGCAAAATACTATATTTTATATACAAAATACTTGCAAAATACTTCCTGTCATTCCTCTTTCACAGAAACCAATAGCAGTCTTTCAATTTGCCTAGTGTGAAGATGGGATTAACTCTCCCTGCCCAGTTTTAGATTTAATCACCCACTTTACACTTGAGTGGGGAGAGGTCTATAACCCATGTGTGCTAAAAGTGGGTGACAAACCAGAAATGACTGCCTGCCCCTTGGGCAGTCCTAAGAAAATTCTAAGACTCCTATTGGTCCATATAAAGTGGAGGAAGGCACAAGAAGTGATGCAAAGAAATATCTTTAAAAGCAGTTGTAACTTCCTGTGAGAGGGAATTCTTCAGAGTTTGGAGTTCAAGTTCCAGTTGGAGTTTGAGGTGGAGGATGGTGAGGGATTTGCTTCATGGACCTGAGACCCCAAAATTGGTGAGGCAGCTCTTGAACCTTCCTTTAGGACTACCTCTTGAGTGAATGAAAAGGCTGACTACTTTTCCTGGCTTTCTGGAGGGACTAACCTCTGGAGAGGTCCCAGTCTTGGAAGAGACTTCATGACTGTAGTCTTTGCTTTATTCATTACCAGACCGTAGGCTGAAGGCTGATTTCTTCAGGTGAAAATTGCCTATTCATATATGTAAGGATTAAATCATATATTTATAAATAGACATAGAGATAGATATAGAGCTTGAGATATCAATAAATGAGGGTTATATATGTACATTTGAAGTTTATCTTGGAATGTAACATGAGAATTGAATTTATATCTAGTTTCTGCTAGAATGCTTTTAAGCAAAGAAACTAGGATTTTACCTAAGAATAACCTATCCAGCAAAAGTGAGTACAATATTCCTTTGAGGTGATTAAAGCAATCCTGCTAAAAAGTCTAGAGCTATGGGGCAGCTAAGTGCCTCATTGAATAGAGATTCAGGACAAGAGTTTGCAGATCTTGGGTTGAAATCTGGCTTAGTCACTTCTTAGCTGTGTGACCCTGGGCAAGTCATTTAACTTCTAGTGCCTAACTCTTACCATTCTTTGCTTTGGAAGTAATACAAAGTACTTATTTTGAAACAGAAGGCAAGAGTTTTAAATATCTCTTTATACACACATATATACAAATATGTATATATATAGAAAGATGAACTAAAGAGAAAATTTCAAGAGAAGCATAATAAGGGAAACATGAAAGAGAAATAATGAGTCATATTATGGTTAAACTATTCATATTCCTAGGTGGTAAAATGTTACTAATCACTCCCAATAACTTTGTCATTATTAGAACAGTTAAACTAATAGAGCATAGAAGACATGTATGGGAATTAAATATGATAGGGTGATCTTAAAAAAAGTAAGAGATAAGAAAGTATGATATTCTGGGAGAAAGTGGAAGAGGATGAATGGGGGAAATTATCTCACAAAAAAGAAACACAAAATGAAGAGCTTTTGCAATAAAAGTGAAAATGGGGTGTTTTGCAGGCAACACTTGAACCTTAATATGATACAAATTGGTTAAAAGATGGAATAATATAGACACTGAATTGAACAGAGAAATGTGTCTTGCCAAACGAAGAAGTAGTAGGTGAAGTGGACAAGGTGATATAAGGGCAGATTAATGGAGGCCATAGTCAGACTTTTAGGAGGAGGATGTCTTATATTAGATAAGGGAGTTACTCTTGGAATTGCCCAAACTGATGAAATTATAAGTCTAGTAGAAAGAAAGAAATCCGATTGTAGTTGTCATGTTACATTGCATTTTCTCATCCTTTCTGTCACAATCTTTGGCTTCCTTCTAAACTCAGAGGAACAATCTCTTATAAAAAGCCTTCCTAAATCTCTTCAGTTAAAAGCTTCTCTCTCAATTCTCTTGTATTATAATGTGTGTGCATACAGTATTTATCCTCTTCCTTCTCCTAAAACATTCTTAAACAGATAAGGTGTTCACCTTAATGTTTGCATCCTCACTGCTTAGGATAATGCCTTACTCAATCCTTGATGAACAGAAAAATACTGAATTTAAAATCCATTAAAAATTGAATTGCTTTATTTGAAACATGACCTAAATATGTGAAAAAGAACCTAGCTGTATCTCTTCTGTATTGTTATTTTCAACTTGATTTTGGAACCTAAATATATAGACTTACATTTTTTACTATTAAATTTAATCTGAATGCATTTAGTCTGATGGTACTTTAAGTCAAACATTTTTAAGATGCTGGTATGTTTTTCATGATAACATATGTATAACTCAGGTAATATTGCTCACCAGATTCTGGAGCAGGAAGATAGTGGGGGGAAGGAGACAATTTGCATCTTATAATTTCAGAAATATCATCTTGAAAATTGTTATTAAATATAATTGGGAAAATAAAATACCTTAAAAATAAATATGACATCAGTGTCCTAAAAAAAGTCATTAATAAAAATGGTTCTAAACAGAGGTTTAGGGAAAATAGATGAAGCATTTAACAAGAGCTTTCTCTTCAAGCTGATATTAGTCCATTAATAATTAGCCTTGTCTGGGCATTCAACCAGTTGCAAACACAGCTAACTGAATTATCATGTAGCTACAACTCTCCAACTTATCCCCCAGCATTGTAAGAGAGATGTTTCCCAGTGGCAAACTCTAGGTAAACTGGACTTTCAATATTCCTATGATTTTCCAGTGTAGTAATTCTTTTACACAGATAAATTACCTTAATCTCCATGATCTATTTTTGAGATATTCTCTTCTGTGGTTAATGCTTCTGTTTCTAGATATTCCATTATATTTCTCTTATGAGACATTAGTTTTTTTTTTTGGCCAGGAATTACATTTTCTTATTTTCTTCACTTAGAGCTTGTATACAACATATCCTTCCATTTAGATAAAAACCAACTAGTACAATATTTGCTTTAGATGAGAACCTTTCTTGCTTTCTATGATATTCTGGAGATCAAGAACAATCATCAAACATATCAATAATAGAAAACACTGATCCTTTTAGATGCAATGAACACTTGCATTTTAAATGCAAACAAAGGGATTTCAGACCCCTAGACATAAATCTCTTCTCTAAAAGTCTGTTAATCCCTCCAGTTATCATAGGATAGACACCCTGGTATTTAATCTCAGAACATAAGGAGAAATGATGAAGCCAGGAAATTAAATAACTCAATATTTTCTTATAGTGAAAGTTTTATTGATACATCTTGAGTTTTATTAATTATTCCATGCTTTAACTTTTACAGTTTAAAATGTGAACATTTAAAGTAATTAAATTGAATTAAATTGAATGCATGATGGACCAACTGTGTGAATATCCATAAATTGAGATATTTATTACAAAATAGAAAGTAGATAGGATAGCAGGAGGATAAGCATTTTTTCAGGGTTGTCATTGCCAAATAGTCATAAGAGATGGCTTGCAGTATAATTCTTCCTTATTTTTATAGCTGAATTCCTAAGGAAATAAAACAACCAAAAGTATAAGTTAGTAAATGAATAAATATATTCAGCTTGAACAAATGAAGTATTTCTAAAGAAGAATGTTGCTATGCAAACCCTGGTATTTTGTATTTTAAAACATACAGAGGTTTTGGGGGGATAAAAGACAGAACTGTTTGTTAGAGACAGATATGTTTAGCTTGATGGCAAACCCTCAGCTACAGGGGCAGTTTCAATCAGTTGAAGAGTGACTGAACAATTTGCTCTAAATGATCATAACATTGTGCCATGAGAAAGAGGATTTCAGAAAACCCTTGAAAGTCTTCCAGGAATTGATGCAGAATGAAGTGAGCAGAATAGGTAGAACATGGTGCACAGTAATAGTAATACTTATGATGAACAACTGTGAATAACTTAGCTATTCTCAACAATAAAATGAGGCAAAACAACCCAAAAAGACTCATGGTGAAAAATGGTATTAACTTCTAAAGAAAGATCTGATGGAGTCTGAATGTAGATCTAGGCTTACCATTTTAAAAATTATTTTCTTTATAGTTATTTTTTAAAGTCTTCTTCTACCACATGTGGAATATGAAAATATGTTTTGTTCAATAGCACATGTATATAACCAGTATCAAATTATTTATGATTTTCTCAAGCAGAGGTAAGAGATGGGATGGAGAGAATTAATTGCTTGACATTTTTGAAAATGAATACCTAAAAGGGCTTTTACACAAGACTAAAAAAATATTTGCTGAAGGAAAAAAATGAATTAGGTAGGTTTCTTATCATTATATCCTAATGATCACATAAAAATATTACAGTAATGCACACCTTTGAATCTTCCAGAATTACACTGGATTAGGGAGAATGTCTCAAAGTAGGAACAAAACTCAGATGAATAGAGCTCAGGGTTATCATAAAACTCACCACCACAGAAATGTTATGCTATTCACATATGGGATAATTGATTTTTCCTTCTACACATGCTGTTCTGAATGGAGGTGATCCCTCAGCCTTATGGTATCCCACAATACAAGCAAATTCAGTAACTTGTCCTGTTCTTAAATAAATTTTTTCAGTCTGTTGCCACTGAAGTTGTATGTTATTTCTCTCCATTATTTCTTCAGATACTGTGCATGGCTCTGAAAGATGAAAAGAATACTTATTACAATTGATTGTAAATGTGCACAACTTTACATTTTCCAAAGTAATTGGGAACATAAAAGACATTTCTGCAGTAAAAATGTAAGCCAATTTTTTCCTTTTCTTCTACACTCTATGCTAGTGGTGGTGAACCTATGTAACACATGCCAAATATGGCATGCAGAAGCAGAGTTGCTCTCTTTTCCCTCTCCACTGTGCCTCCCTGGCCCTCTGGGCTTACTTCCTTCCCTAGGTGGAGCACTCAGACTTCTCTCCCTTTCTCTCTCCCCTATCTGACCCCTGCTCCCTTGACCCTCCTCCCTCAGGAAAAGGAGTCCAAGACTCAGGCACCTGGGCCTTCTAGGAGGAGCAGGCCAAGCCAATGGGTTGGATGCAGCCACCTTGGGTGGCCGAAAGGTAGGAAGGAAACAGTAGTGGAGGCTGAGGAATGCCCTGCCCCACCATCCTACTCCAGAGCCTGCAGAGACTTCCCTGCCCCTCTCCTTGAGGTTCCTTCTTTGCTTTCAACCTCTGAACCCCAACTGGCTCCTCCTTCAATTGAGAGGATGACACTGTTGCTGTCATTTCCATCATGAGCAGTAGCCAGAAACATGGTGGACTGGCTGAAGATGATGTTGAATGAGAAACATGTTAACATAATAAAATCTTAATTAAAAAGAATTTAAATAATTTTTATCCAAGAAGATAAGAGGAAAAGGACAAACATGCTTGTTATGGACTATGTATTACAATGGAATCTAACAAAGTTGGTTCTTACTTTTTGTAAGTAGTTTTGCTTGGATTTTATTTATTTGTCTTAATAAGAAGTATATTTCAATTTAAAAAATTCATTTTATAAATATACTATGAATTATCTCATTAATAATTATTATTATTTATTATTATTAAGATATTTATTATTTATATAAATTCTTGTGATATTGGAAATTTGGGAGTCCTTAAACTGATGTTGAGATCCCTAATCTAGACTTCCTGTGGACATTTGGATCTCATTTCAAACTACATTTCCCATGATTCAACTTGCTTCCTGTCCTTATGTGATGATGAAAGCTAATTTAAAACAGGAGTATAAAACTCAGAACAGGATTGGTTCTCACTCTTTCCTGCTGAACAAGTCAGGTAGGCAGAGAAAATGGCTTGGCATTTGAATTAGCTCTTATCAGGCATGTGGCTTAATTACCAATATGGATTATAATAAAACCCTAATATTTTAAAATATGTCCTTCTATATTAATTTTACTTGTTACAGTTATGGCAACCACAAGAAGTTTGGAGATGTAACTCTCAATTTTTCAGATAGCCTAAGAAGCCACGATTTTGCCACTATTTTCTACTCTTTCCCCATGGGCAGAACTCTGAGAGCATTTAGAATCCTCTCCAGAGCTATGGACCTGCCCTTGACATTTTTGTGCTATTTTTGGCCACTCTGCTCAGTTCTTTTGAGCAACCTTCTAAAAGGGGAAAGTTTTTGGTTTATTTTTTCTCTTCCCCTCATTTTCCCCAGCCACATGGATGCTTTTCAGGGAAAGGGGAAAGTGACTTTGCTTGCAAATGCCTCTTCCTGGCTGCTAGTTCATACATTCCCCATGGACTTGGCTTCAGCCAGTTTGGGCCCTGCCCAGCTGATCCTCCCCTGGGGGGGGAAGCCACTTCTGACCCTCCATGGGGAACCCCTGCCACCCAGTGCTGATCCCAGCTCCTGCTAAGCCTTTCCAATGCCAGATTCCTGCCACTGCCAAATCATTTCCAAAACAACTCAGCAGCAAGAGTTAGAAAGAGAAATTCCATTTAAAATCACCCTAGAAAATATAAAACATTTAGAAATCTATTTACCAAGACATAGGAATTATGTGAACACAATTACAAAACATTTTTCACATGATTAAAACTAGAGCTAATATAATAAAAATGACAATCCTACTGAAATTAATCTACTTATTCAGTGCCATACCTATCAAACTACCAAAAATGTTTTTTATAGAATTAGAAAAAATTATAACCAACTTCATCTGGAAGAACAAAATATCAATAATAGCATGGGAAATAATGAAAAAAAGTAAAGGATAAGTGCCTAGCAGAACCAGATCTTAAACTGTTCTATAAAGTAATGGTCATCAAAACAATATGATATTGGGTAAGAAGCAGAAGGGTGGATCAATGAAATAGATTAGGGGTAAATGACCTCAGCAAGCTAGTGTTTGATAAACCCACAGATTCCAACTTTGGGGACAGGAACTCACTATTTGAAATAAGTTGTTGGGAAAATTGAAAAAAGTGTGGTAAAAATCAGGTCTAGATCAATATCTCATACGTATACCAAGGTAAATTCAAAATGAGTAAACAACTTAAATATAAAGAGGGAAATTATAAGTAAATTGGGGGAATTTAGTAAGATTAGTAAACCTATCAGATGTATTGGAAATCAAACAATTTAAGCCCCCCAAAAGATAAAGAGAACATTACAAAATGTAAAATAAATAATTTTGACTACATCTAATTAAAGAGTTTTTGTAGAAACAAAACCAATACAACCACAATTAGAAGGGAAGCAACAAACAAGGAAAAAATTATAACAAAATTCTGTGACAAGGGTCTAATTTCCCAAATATATAAGGAACTAAGTTGAATATACAAGAAATCAAGCCACTCCCCAGTTGACAAATGGTCAAGGGATATGTGATAGGGAATTCTTTATTATCTTTTTCTATTTTGAGTTAACACTTGTGAAAGGGAATTCTTAATTCTCTTTGTCTATTTTAAGTTAACACATGGTTAACATTAACTTTTTTTTTTTTTATCCTGGGACTCCATTCTAGGAGCATAGGGCCACAACCAGTAGGCAATGGGTCACACAGTTGCTCAGGGTCACCCAGCTGGGAAGTGTCTGAGCCCAGGTTTGAACCTAGGACCTTTCGTCTCTAGGCCTGGCTCTCAATCCACTGAGCTAGCCCAGCTGCCCCTACTTTAGGTTGCAGTTTCTTTAGCAGATGTAGTTTTTTTTTACAGGGTGGGGTTGCTAGCCCCATGCCTAACCCTCCTCCTTTTTCATCCGGGCTAGGGACTGTCCTTGGCCCAGGAGTGGTAAGGGTGGGCAATAGGGGTCAAGTGACTTGCCCAAGGTCACACGGCTGGAAGTGTCTGAGGCCAGACTTGAACCTAGGACCTCCAGTCTCTAGGCCTTGCTCTCAATCCACTGAGCCACATATTTAGTCAAACCTCTAGATTTAATCCTTACATATATGAATAGGCAATTTTCACCTGAAGAAATCAAAAGTATCAATAATCACATAAAATGTGTTCTAAACACTTCCTAATTAAAGAAATGCAAATCAAAAACAACTGAGTTACCAACTCATACCTATCAGTTTGGCCATTATGACAGTAAAGGAAAATAATAAATGCTGGAGGGGACATGGTAAAATTGGGACATTAATACTAGCAGATGGAGTTGTGAATTGATTCTGGAAGGCAATTTGGAATTATGCCCAATGGGCTTTAAAAGAATGCATGCCCTTTTATCCAGCAATAACACTACTAGGTTTGTACCCTAAAGAGATAAGAAGGAAAAATGTTTGTCCAAAAATATTTATAGCTATGCTCTTTGTGCTGGTAAAAAATTGGAAAATAAGGGGGTGTCCCTCTATTGGAGAATGGCTGAACAAATTGTAGTATATGATGGTGATGGAATACTATTGTGCAAAAAAGGAACAATAAACTGCTTTATTTTTGTACAGGCTGGAAAGATCTCCATGAAGTGATGTGGAGCGAAACAAACAGAACCACAAGAACATTGTACACAGAAACTGAAACATTTTGGGACAATCATATATAATTTACTTTGCTGCTAATATCAATGCAAAGACCCAGGACAATGCTGAGGAACTTATAAGAAAGAATGCTGTCCACATCTAGAGAAAGAACTGTTAGGGTAGAATTGCAGATGGAAAACATTTGATTCATCACTTGTTTAAATGGGTATAGTATGTGGGGTTTTTGTTTTTAAAAGATGACTCTATTATAAAAAGGAATAATTGGAGATGAGTATCGAGTGATAATACAGGTATAACCCAGTGAAATTACTTGTTTGCCTCTGGGAGCAGGGAGGCAAAAGGGGAGGGAAAGAACATGAATCATGAAACCAAGGAAAAATTCTTAAATAAAAAAATAAAAATAAATAAAATGGTGTAAGGTGGCATTAATTTATTCTTTTTTCCTAATATGGAAAATAAAGAATAGTCTCCTTGAGTACTAAGGGAAATAAACAAAACATTTTTTTTCTCTTCAGTTACTGCTCCCAACAACCAGGGCATTACCAAATCAAAATAAAGAGGTTGCAATACAAATTTAGTCACAGAATTATAACAATTCTTAGATGGGGAAATCACAAGGTTTGGAATTTTGGAGAGACAATTATTACAGAAAGAAGTCTGATTAACTAGTAAGCATTTCTTTGAGTATTATTAGTGGAGTCAGTTTTGTTTACTGAGATTTAATCACCTATAATACTATTCCATGACATTTAAATTATAAATTTCGACTGATCATTTCATTCAGTAAGGACATTTTCCTAATGAACTAAGAATTTATTTAATACATACCTAGGCATTTTGGTGCATTTGTCCATGTTCCATTTTTGCACGTCACTAATTTGGAACCTTGGAGCACAAAATTTTTGACATCTGTATTCCACTCTTGATTCTGGAGCATAATTAGATAATGGGAAGATTGTGATGTCTCCATTACTAATAGGTGGAGGTGGTCCACATTTTCTCATTTTCTCTGATGATGGAAGAAATAATTTTATTTGGTAAGAGACAAAATCAGAAGGGAGATTGAATTACAACATTAACTATAAATTTTGTAACCATTCCACATCCTTCAGTTTTTCATGCTACCAAACCCTGCTACACATCTTTTCAAATTCTAATTTACATAAAAGCGATTTGTGTACATGGTTAATTCTCTACCTATATACAGACTATCCCCCTTCTACTTCCAAATGGTCTGCCATTTTTATCTCACAAGGCTCCTTCACTTCCATCTTTTATTAGGGGTTTATGTAGTTAATCAATCAGTTAGTCAATAAGTACTAAATTAATATCTACCATGTATCAGGCACTTTGCTACATATAATGTTGAGTAAAAGAATAAAAAGGTCCAGCGGCCAGAGAAAAAAATGTCAAAAAGATAAGAATTATGCTTAGCAATAAGGACTAAATATGAGCAGGAAGCCTGAGGGAACTAGTGTGAGATGTTACTCTCTATATATTTTCTACAAACTGCTTTCTTGTTTTCTCAGAATTTTTTTGTCAAATAGTGGGTCCTTGCCCCCAAAGCTTGGATCTTTGGATTTATTAAACATTTGAATAGCATTCCATATTACGTACCTAATTTTTAAGCTCGTCTACCACTTCATCATGAGACAATACCAGATTGATTTGAGGATTAATAGTTTGTAATACAGTTTCAGTTCTGGTACTGTTAGGCTACCTTCCTTCTTATTTATTTTTTAATCTCTTGTCTTCTGTCACAGTATCAATTCTAGCACAGAAGGTAGGCAAAAGAGTTTGGTGACTTGCCCAGAGTCTAACATTGCTTCTCTAACTGTGATATTTAACATTTCCTGTAAAATACTGAATAATAGTGGTGATAATGGATATCCTTGTTTCATCCCCAATCCTTCTGGGAAGGCTTCTAGCTTCTTTTCATTATAGATAATACTTGCTGGTGGGTTTAGATAGATTTTAATTATTTGAAGAAAATTTCCATTTATTCCTATGCTTATTAGAGCTTTAAATAAGAATAGGTGTTATATTGTCAAAAACCTTTTCTACATCTACTGAAATTATCATATGATATTTTTGTTGGTTTCATTTTTGATATGGTTAATTATGCTGATATTTTCCCTCATATTGAACCATCTCTGCATTCGAGGGTAAATTTATCTGGTTATAGTCTATGATCTTTGTTATATATTGCTGTAACCTTTTTGCCTATAGTTTTCTTTCTTTGTGTTGGTTATTCACTGATTAGAGGGTCTTGGAATATCCATAGGAGGCTTGAATAATAAGCTCCCCAAGTAGTGGCTATCAAAAGAAATAGTTTCTACCTTCAAAGAGCTTACAGTCTAGTTAAAAATCATGCAATTTCACACAAAGACTTTTTGGTAAAAAGCAGGCAAATGAAGGTCACTTTTTTTTCTGAAATAAACTAGATTGAATAATATAAAGGCAGGTAAAAAGATAAAGGATGGATAAGAAATGAAAGTACATAGAGATAAATATTTATGAGTAAGTTTGAATTGAATGACTCACTGTAGGATTTTAGAGTTGTCAGAATCCATTAGAACAACTTCCCCCAAAATGTAGGGCTCATATAATTATTTAAAATATGCTTAAAATATAGTATTCTAGGTTTGCTTAAAAGGAAAGAGAGGTTTTTATAATTAACAGTTATATAGTTCAAACCTCCTCATTTGATTCATGAGTAATTAAAACCTCATACACAATTAGTTGAAAATCCCAAACCACAACCTCTCATTTTATGATATATAGTCCTACACATAATATATACACATAGTAAACACTCTTATCCAAACCAGTAATATTGTATAATGCTGAATGATGTTCACAAAAAATTATTTGTTTTATGATGTTTTATATTTTGAATTGCATTTAGACATGATCCAAAACACTGAATTATAAAACTGGACATTTTTTCTCATGAAGGAAATATTCTGTGCCACTCTGAAGACTTGAGGAACCATACCAATGAGTGAAACACATTTTAAGTATACACATTGAAGTATAGTTGATGGTTTTGTCACAAAATAGTAATACTTAAGAGTCATAAAAAAGAAAGATTTGGTAATTTCTAAAGCCAAATACAATAGCTTAATGATTTAAAGGAAAAATAATGACAATTTAATTAGCAAAGATGGAATAAACATCACTAGAATCTAAGTGTCTGGCAGTTACCAAGTCTGTCAAATTTATAATTCCTTGTAGCTGAAGAGACTTCAGAAAGACATTCAACAAAAAGTGTGAAGAAGTGCCTAGTGGTGTTGGTATTCATCTCAAGGAGCCAAGACAAAATGGATGTTTTGATAATGATCCACTCTATTCCCATTGCCTGGGACTTACTGCTCTTCTGCTTTGGAACTAATACACAATATTGATTCTGAGATGGAAGGCAAGAGTTTTTTTTTTAAATCTATTCATTCTTAGCAATTATAAATATGCAGGCAATAGTTTTTATTTTGAGATATATCCTTGGATTTCTATGATCATCTAAAGATCATACATTTGTAGAAATTAGACCTGGCAACTCCTTTTTAGCTACTGCAGCTTCCATTGCTTCTGGATTAATAGATAATAACTTGGAAAATAAAGTTCTTACTACCAAAGTACTGATGTTGTCAAGTGGTTTAATTTATGAAATATATGGTTCTATCAATGGAAATTATAATAAGATACAATAACATCTGGTTGGAACATGAATTACAAGACCATTAGTCCTTTTTACCTGTATTTCATTTGAAGTTCATACACAGATTTTCTCCCTTTTTAGAATGTGATATATTTGAGAGAGGGAACAGGTAACTTCTCATTTATATATTCAGTCCTTACTTAGTGCTTGGCACATAGTAAGTGCTTAATAAATGTTTTATCATTCAGTGAAAACATTAGCACATAGAATCTACACATGCATGAATTTCAATAAAATATTTTTATTTTATTTTTTATTTTTAGTTCAGGAAAAGTAACTTACCATAGCATTCAAGCACTGTAGGCCACTCATCATAACTACATATTTTGAAACCTGCAATTTGTCCACTTTCGATTTCATATCCATCCATACATTCATACTCTAAGCTTTCTTTAGGCTTAAGGAATGCCTTATCACCTTTGTATATGGCATTTACAAATTGTGGAATATTACAAATTTCTAAACCAAAAGAGAAATTACATTATCTCTGATGTAACCTCATATATTTTCAATTAAGCAAATCAGACCTCTGAGAAGAGAATATATTCATTACTGAGTTTTCAAAGTAGAAAAGGGAATAAAGTATTATATATTAAACAAAAAAAGAAGTACAGCTAATCCTTGCTATATCATGGTTTATTTATTGCAGCTTAAAAAAATCTAATTCTGTATCATGGAGTTCTACTTATTGTGGCACACTTTGGCTGATGGAATGAAAAGTGGCCAACCACAGTGCCATGTTCTGTTTCTGGGGTGCTAATTGGCTCGGTGACTGTAGGTTAAATAAAGGAGATTAAGTGAAGGATTGCTAGGCCAAACACTCTCCCAGTGCCCCAAAATCACTAGTTCACCCCTAGATAAAAATATTTTTAAAAAATGAGATAGATATTTTGCCTAAGCCTACTGATGTAGTCTATAGCAATGTTATAACATTCCATGATTTCTCACCAAGGAGAATCAAAGACAAGAATTTGACTGGTTCCATTGAGGACCTGAAAGTCACCATCCCATATCCCCTATCTTAACCTTCCATAATTATTACATGATATATAAGCATCTCTTTTCTTTTCTTTTAATTAGCAAGGTCAGAGAATAGGTATTTAGTCTTATAGGACTGGAGAACCAGGGTTGGGAAGGATCCAAAGAGAGCAATACAGCTGGATGAGTAATAAAGTCCAATCACATCTATAACCTACCAGAGATTTCTTGCAGCTTCCCATTCATTTTGACTAATTCTATTATGCCCTTGTAAAAGGCAAGAACATTTTTGTGTATAGAAAGAATCTGGATACAATGGAAGGGCTTTTTGTCTCCAAAAAAAGGATTATACTAATAAATACATGTAAAGAGAGAGCTAAAGAGAATTTCTGGTCCACTTTCTTCACTTCAGAGATCAGAAAACAGACCCAGAATCACAGCAGCAAGAGTTAGAGAGAAATTCCATTTAAAATCACCCTAGACAATATAAAATATTTAGGAATCTATCAGCCAAGACAAACACAGAAATTATAAGAACACAGCTATGAAACCCTTTCCACACAATTAAAACTAGATCTAAACAATTGTAAAAACATTGATTGCTCATGGGTAGGATGAGCTAACATAATAAAAATGACCATCCTACTCAAATTAATTTACTTATTTAGTGCTATACCTATCAAATAACCAAAAAACCTTTTTACTGAATTAGAAAAAAACTATAACAAAGTTCATTTGGAAGAACAAAAGACCAAGAATATCAAGGGAAATAATGAAAAAAAAATGAAGGAAAGTGGCCTAGCAGTTCCAGATCTTAAACTGTACTATAAAGCAGTAGTCATCAAAACTATATGGTACTGGTGAAGAGACAGAAGGGAGAATCAGTGGAATAGAGTTGGGATAAGCAACTTCAGCAAGACAGTCTATGATAAACCCAAAGAACCCAGCTTTTGGGACAAAAACCCACTATTTGGCAAAAACTGTTGGGAAAATAGGAAAACAATATGGAAGAGATTGGGTCTAGATCCACATCTTACACCCTATACCAAGATAAATTCAGAATGGGTGACTGGCTTGAATATAAAGAAGGAAACTAAGTAAATTAGGTGAGCACAGAATAGTATACTTGTTAGATCTTTGGGAAAGGAAAGATTTTAAAACCAAACAAGAGCTAGAAAAATTACAAAATGTAAAATAAATAATTTTGATTACATTAAACTAAAAAATGTTTGTACAGACAAAACCACTGCTACCAAAATGAGAAAGGAAGCCACAAATTGGGAAAAAATATTCATAACAAAAAATTCTGACAAAGGTCTAATTACTCAAATATATAAGGAGTTAAATCAATTGTACAAAAAAATCAAACCATTCTCCAATTGATAAATGGTCAAGAGACATGAATAGGCAATTTTCAGATAAAGAAATTAAAGCTATCAACGAACACATGAAAAGTGTTCTAAAGCTGTTAAAATTAGAGAAATGCAAATCAAAACAACTCTGAGGTACCACTTCACACCTAGAAGATTAGCTAACATGACAGTTGAGGAAAGTCATGAATATTGGAAGGGATATGGCAAAATTGGGACATTAATGCATTGCTGGTGGAGTTGTGAATAGATCCAACCATTCTGAAAGGCAATTTGGAACTATGCCCAAAGGGTTTTAAAAGACTAACTGCCTTTTGATCCAGCCACAGCACTGCTTGGTTTATATCCCAAAGAGATATAAAGGGAAAAGACTTGTACAAAAATATTTATAGTCGTGCTCTTTGTGGTGGCAAAAAAATTGGGAAAATGGGGGAATGTCCTTCAATTGGGAAATGGCTGAACAAATTGTAGTATCTGTTGGTGATGGAATACTATTGTGCTCAAAAGGAATAATGAATTGGAGGAATTCCATGTGAACTAGAATAACATCCAGGAATTGATGCAGAGTGAAAGGAGCAGATCTAGGAGAACATTGTACACAGAGACTGATACACTGTGGTACAATTGAATGTAGTGGACTTCTTTACTAGCAGCATTGCAATTTTCCAAGACAATTCTGAGGGACTTATGAGAAAGAATGCTATTCACATCCAGAGAAAGAAATCTGGGAGCAGAAACACAGAAGAAAAACAACTGCTTGAACACATGGGCTGATGGGGATATTATTGGGGATGTAGACAGTAAACAATAACTCTAGTCCAACTATCAATCATATGAATTAGGTCTTAATCAATGATACATGCAAAACCCAATGGAACTGTGTTTTGGCTATGGGATGTTTTAGGGGATTTGGGGGAGAGGGAAAGAACACGAAACATGTAACTATGGGAAAATATTCAAAACTTAAAAAAGAAAACTTTAAAAAAAAGAAAAAGAAAAGAAAACAGATCCAGAGAGGGTGAATAATTTGCCTACAACTGCACAACTAGGAGCAGTGAACTGGGAACAGAATCAGATATCCAAGTACATAGCAATTTAGTGTTGTTATTTCCCCATCCCACCACACTATTCTAGCCTGTTTTGAAATTTACAGGCATTTAAAACAGGATTACCTGGACAATATCTGCCTTTTATGGACCCTAATGAAACGATTCCCCCCCACTCCAGCACTGAGGTATTCTAGAAGATCCACCCCTCACTAACATTCAGGAAGTAAAGGATTAAAATATTGAAATACTCACTAATACATGTTGGTTGACCTGACCATCCATTTGGTCCACAGGTGATAAATCCTTCTTTTTTTCCTTTTATTGTTGCATATCCTTCTTTACATTGATAATTTGCATTTGTATTGACAAGATATTGCCGTTTTGAATCAGAAAAAAATCCATTATTTAAATTCAATCTGAGTACTGTACATGTTTCTGAAAGGGAAAGAATATAAGCAAAATATAGACATAGGCCCATTACTGTCTTCAAAGGAAGGCAATAAACAAAATAACAGCATGAAAAGTGAATATGTTTTATAAACATCAATCTGTTTCACTCAGTGCTGACCTAGATAAAATAACACTCTTAACAACTCCTTGTATTGACAGGGAATTTTCTCATTATGGATTCAGGGATCCTCAGACTAGTCTTTGCAGTCTGACCCCCTGAGGAAATATACATATACTGGTCACTAAATTATTAAGGTCAGTTGCCAGGGGAGTTCCTTTGGGTCATAGTTCTGATCTGGCAATTGAATGCCTTCATTATTGTCACATGGGAAACCTGGAAAACCTCTGATATTTTGTTTTGAAGAAGGAAGGGCTTTGGGAGAGGGGAAATCATTAGTTCTGTTTTGGACAAATTGGATCAAGGGGGATTTGACTGGGAATATAGACTCTAAATGATCACCCTAGTGAAATATCAATAATTCGGAAATAGGTCTTCTTTAGTGATACATATAAAACCCAGTGGAATTGTGTGTTGGCTGTGGGAGGGAGGTGGGGGAAAGGGAGGGAAAGAATATGAATCCTGTAACCATGGAAAAATGTTCTAAATTGATTAATTAAATAAAAATTTAAAAAAGTAGTCCAAATCTAGGGAAATATGGATGACCATGGAGAACTGACCTATTCCACGCATCTAATTTAGCCTTGAAAGGTACATTTCTAAAGGTTGAGATCTGGGATAACTAAGCAATGCTGTATAGATATATATGTGGAAGTGAGGTAAAGAAAAAGAGATTGACTAATGAAGACTGTCTTTTAAGGACCTCACATCTAAGGGTTTCAGAGGGTCATTTGAAGAGATTTCATTAGTAGATATGTATCTGTTGTTTAAAATTTTTACCTCCCAAGCCTTATATCTGCAACCCCAAATTTCGCTGAAATCAAATTACTAATTAACTTTATTTAAAATCAGAATTTAAGTTGGAAGTAACTTTAAGAAATCAGATAGTTTAGTGTTCTATACCACACACCCATTTGCAAACATTCACATGCACAGACAAACCCACACACAATCCATTCTCCAATATCTTGGGATAGATATTTTACCTTTCAGGAAAGATCTTGAGAGGTTACCACTTTATTTCTCAGCAATGCTTGTTTTAACCTCTTCCCCAAATGGAAGCACAGAAATGTGAGGTTTCTTGGGTTTTATTGCAATACTGAAATGACACCATTCAAGGCTCAACACATCCACCATCTCCTAAGGGAAGCCTTTTCTGAACCCTTTATTGGTTGACTTTGACCTTTCTCTTCAAATTATCACATGTGGAAATAGTTAATTACATGATCTAGTTCCTCAGTAGAATTCAAATTATATAAAAGTAGGAGATATCTTCCATTTAAGTTTTATTTATCTACCACTTGGCACACTTTGGTGTACAAAAACATCACAAATGATTATTAGAATGGATGTGGAATAATACAAAGCATCTTGAAACTTCCTCCATTTCCTCTTCTCTCTTCTTTCTCCCCTTCTGTTCTACTTCTTTCTTGATTTCTTCTTTCCTGTGTCTTTGTGTATGTCTTTTTCTTTTTTCTCCATCTCTCTACTTTATGGCTTCTACCTAGATGTCTATATTTTTTCCATTCCTTGATCTTTTCCACTTTTTCTTTCTTCTTTTCATCTTTCAATTCCTACCCCCAACTTTCTCCAAATTTCTATCTTTTCATTAGCCTGTTTTGTGACTATTGTGACCATAATGTTTTCATTTTGAATTATATTAAGAAAAACAATAGCAATACTTACAAAAACTCTGTATAAGGAAAACTGTTATTCATTGTAACATAACATAACTCAAAATATAATTTTCAAAGCTGTCTTACTTGTCTATGATTTAAATCTATATATTTAATCCTTTCCTTTTCTTTGTGTATTTTATTTTTCAATTACACGTAAAAACAATTTTAACATTCATTTCTTTAAAATTCTGAGTTCAAATTTCTATCTCTCCCTCCCTCTCTGGGTCAGCAAGCAATTTGATATACTTTATATATTGCAATCATTCACCACATATTTCCATATTAGTCATTTTGTCAAAGAAAACAGATATAGCCAAGAAAACATGAAAAAAGAGAGTTAAAAATAGTATGCCTCAATCTGCATTCAGAGACCAGGAATTCTTTTTTTTGGAAGGGGATAACCTTTTTCATCAGGAATCCCTTTGGAACTGTTTTATTCTGATGAGAATAGCTAATTCCTTCATAGCTAATCATCATACAATATTGCTGTTACTGTATATAAAGTTCCCCTGGTTCTGTTCAATTCATTTTTGTATCATTTCATGTAAATGTTAAGTTTTTCTGAGTGTCCTTCTAACAATTTTTTATAACATAGTCCTATCCAATTACAACTATATACCAGAACTTGTCCAGCCATTCCACAGTTGATGGCTATCATCTCAATTTCCAATTCTTCGCTACCACAAAACATTGCTATGAGCAATTTTGTACAAACAGTTCCTTTTGATCTTTTTTGATCTCTTTAGAATAGAGACCTACAAATGGTACTGCTGGGTAAAAACTATACATAGATTTATCAACATTTGGGAAAAGTTCCAAATTATTCTCCAGAATTATTGGATCAGTTCATAACTCCAGAAGATTACATTGATGTTTTGATTTTCCCAAATCACCTCCAATATTTATCATTTTTCGGTACTGTCAAATTGGGCAATCTGATAGAATGAGGTGGTAAATCAGCATTGTTTTAATTTTTATTTCTTAAATCAACAGTAATTTAAAACTTTTCATATGACTATAAATAGCTTTGATTTCTTCATCTGAAAACTGTCTTTTTATATCCTTTGATCATTTATCAGTTGGGGAATAATTTCTATCCTTGTAAATTTGACTCAGTTCCCTACATATTCAGGAAATGAGGTCTTACTCAAAGACATCTGCTATTAAAAAATAAGCAGTTTTCTGCTTTCTTTCTAATATTCTCAGCATTAGATCCATTTGTTTAAAAACTTTTAAAATTCATCATAATTCAAAACTAATTATTCTAGATCTCCAAAAGCTTTCTGTCTCTTATTTGTTCATATAGTCTTCTCTTATTTTTAGTTCTGACTGAAAAACTATTCCATGCCCCCTTAATTTCCTCAAGGTATCAGTCTTTATATCTAAATATTGTACCCATTTTGATCCTACTATAGAGTTGATGTTGACAATCAGCTATTTTTCCAGTTTTCTCAGCAGTTTTTGTAAAATAATTAGTTCTTGTCTCCAAAACATGGGTTTAGGGGTTTATCAAACCCTAGATTATGAGTCATTTACTACTGTGTATGGTGTACTTAATCTGTTCCACTTTTCTGCAACTCTATTTTTTATCCAGTACCAGATGGTTTTGGTGTATATCTCTTTAGTCTTCCCATTTATCCTTACTTATTTCCAAATCTGACTCTTCTTCTGAACCAAAAATTGTAACATACCTGTTGATATCTTTTTATACTCAGGATTAACACAGAGAAAATTAAATGTTTTTATGGACACAATAACTGAATTTTCATCAAAGTCATTTTTTTAACCCTTAATTTCTGTCTTGGAATCAATACTGTGTACTGGTTCTAAGGTAGAAGAGTGGTAAGGGCTAGGCAATGCAGGTTAAGTGACTTGCCCAGGGTCACACATCTAGGAAGTGTCTGAGGACAGATTTGAACCTAGGACTTCCCGTCTCTAGGCCTGGTTCTCAATCCACTGAGCCACCCAGATAACCCCCATCAAAGTCATTTTTGACCATTTTTTACATTTCTTCCTTTCTGATTCATCTGTTTCATTCCATTTGGAAGGCATGTCCCTCCATCTGCTTTCCCTAGGTTGTGTTTCAGAAGACACGATAATATCCAAGGAATCTTAAGTCCCGGGGAAGAGGAGAAGAATGCAGACAACTTTAATCTCCAGGGAAATAGTACCTACAATATGGAAATTATTTTGTTTAAATATGTAGGACATGTAGGTTTCTTGTGGGTAAAAAGTAATTAGGGTGGTAGACATTTTTGAAAACAGATCCCTTAGACCCACATCAGCTTCAACTTTATGTCCCTTGCCACTCATCCTGAACTTAATCTAGAGAGAGCAAATCTTACAATGAAAATTCATAAAACTTTCTCCAAGCTCCTTTGAAAGACCACTAATTCAATATCAAACAGTATTTTTATGTTAAACCATTATTTTGCTGTACATAACTGGTGAATGGAGTAACTAAATTAATATGAAAGATTTGTCACTATAGATTCATTTGTTTGCAGAATATTTTGATATTAGAAGTTGGCCAAACCTCAAGTAAATATCCTTATGATTCCTTGATTTATAGCATATTTTATATGTTGAGAACATAAAGGATAAAATACCTTATTTCTACAAAAAATTTTTCTTCTACTAACTGTTGTTCTATGTGTGAGAAGAAAAGTAGGAAAAGTTCTCCATGAATGCTGCCCAAGGACCACCAAAGACTATCATAGAAAGTAAGGGGTAGAAGAGAGAAACCCATTTTACCTTGCATAAAGAATGAAAGAACAAAGCCAGCTATGGCTTGGATGATATCTTCTAGAGCATTGATGGGCAAACTATGGCTCCCTGAAATATTCTATCTGGCTGTGTGACATCATTCCTAATCTGATGAATACAACGAATAGGATACAATACAATGAAACTTCGAAAGAGTTGCCTTAGAAACAGACTGACAGATGAGCATTTCCTTTCCTTTGGCCCCCTCTTTAAAAAGTTTGCCCATCACTGTTCTAGAGGATAGGGATGAGGAAGGGATGGGCTGCCTCCTGATTTTCTTAAATTTTTTTTAATAATCAAACAACTTTATCTTAAAAGATTCCAAACTTAACACATCAATATAATTTAGTCTTTTCAAGCATTCATACCATTTTCCTTTATTTTTATCTTGCTCTTCTCATTTCCTCTCTCCTTCCCCCAGTCCTGAGAGGGAACTTTTCATGTAACCAAAGTGTTATATTCTATTTACTCCCTGGGACCTGCTTCAGTCAAGGTAGCTTCTCCTTTTATGTCATAATCTCTCTTCCCAATTTTGTTTGCATAATTCATTCTCCTCAACTTGCAACACATTACAAATTCAGGATAAGGGTAAAAAATTCAACTATCAGACATCCTGGATAGCAAAGGCCTTCCATTGACCTTTTATATGTCCTCACTTTTTTTGGCATCTCTATAGCCTGATTTGCTTTTTGAAAACAAACATGAAATAGATAAAAAAAACCTGCTAATGCAATAGGGTTACTTACTTATCTTTTTACAATATGGATCAATAGACCAGCCTTTTTGGGTGCATGTAATTTTGTCTTGATTATTTTGAAGACTGTAGCCTCGATGACATTCAACTCTTATCATTTCACCTTCCTTAAAAGTTTTTTTTCTTGGTAAAAATTGGCCATATGGTATTGACCTAATGGAGCACTGTCCTGTAGACCACAAAAGTTAAAAAAAAAGTTGTACATGAAATTATATGTTAAAAGAAGAAAGGATCATAACCACATTTGCAATAAAAAAGAAGATAAATTATAATGGAGAAAAAAAATCATTAAATATTGTTTCAATGTAAGATTGAAGAAGAAAATTATCAATCTATTGCTAAACATTTTTAAAATACTTATGTGCAGATGTTGTTATAGGCATCCCATTAAAGTGTAAAAGACAATAGCATTCTATAAATATTATGTAAATATATACAATAAAAATAAAGAGAATAAATAAAATAAGCACATAGTAAAATGTAAATTGGGAAGGAGGATTCAAATCTTTTTGGAAAACAGGAAAGAGATCTTGGAGAAGGTGATGCCCAACCTTTTTTGAAGCAAGAATTTCTATAAGGTAAATGGCATGAAGAAATGCTTTCAGTGCACGAGAATGGCCAATGCAAATGTATATTATGATATATGGAATGAAATGATTGAGGAACAAAGAGGTCAGTTTGGAAAGATCAGAGAGAATGGAATGTGAAGTAATATTCAATGAGATTCGAAAACTGGTTGACATGTTGTGAACAACTTCAAAAGCTATGTCTTACAAGAAAAGATATTAAGAGACAACTCATTTAAATTAGTCATAGACAGAATAAAGATATAGGATTATATCTTTCAAAAGAAATCCAGAAACTATTTGAGTGCATTTATAAGATACTTTTTATACAAATAAAGTCAGATTTAGATAACTGGAGAAATGTTATTTGTTTGTGTGTAAGCAGAACAAATATAATTAAAATGAAAGTTTTACCCAAGCTAATCTATTTATTTAATACCATCCCAATTAAAATTTAAAAATCATAAAATTAATTTGGAAAAAAACAAAAGTTAACAATATCAAAGGAAATAATGAAAACAAAAGGTTAAGGAAGGAGGTCTAGCAGTACTAGATTTCAAACTGTATTCTAAAGTATTAACTATCTAAATTATCTGATACTTATTAAGAAATATAAAAGTAGAACACTGGAAAAAATAGATATACAACAAAGAGTTGCAAAATATCATAGTAACATGTTTGACAAAGGTTTTTGGAATAAGAATTCATTCTTTGGTAAAAATCGTTTGAAAAATTTGAAAGCAGTCTGAAACTAGATATAGACTAATATCTTGCAGCATCTACTAAGATAAGACCAAAAAGGATATATGATCTGGGAATAAAAGGAGATAATATAAACAAAATGTTAATTTTGACTACATTTAATTAAAATGTTTTATATAAATGAAAGCAATGAAAGCATGAGTAGAAGGAAAGCAGAATCTTGGAGGGAAATTTCAGAGATAGTTTCTCAAATAAATGCTTAATATCTCAAAAACATACAGAACTTCAGAACCGAGTCACATTTTTTTTAAACCAGAAAGCAGTTATCTCTTTATTTATGGCTGCACAAAAGCTGACAGATACAGATGGTGGCCACAGGCCAGCCCTCAGGAGTGGAAGGCTCGCCACTTGTCCAAGGGGCCTCGGTTAGGGATGTATTTGACCCCGCAGCCATTGGGAATGAGCCGCTTCTCGGAGATCATATCCTCAAACTGATCGGCATTGAACTTGGTGAAGCCCCATTTCTTGGAGATGTGGATCTTTTGGCGGCCAGGGAACTTGAACTTAGCCCTCCGCAGAGCTTCGATCACATGCTCTTTGTTCTGGACCTTGGTTCGAATGGACATGATGACCTGGCCAATGTGAACATGGGCTACGGTGCCCTGGGGCTTCCCAAAGGCCCCCCGCATGCCAGTCTGGAGCCTATCGGCCCCAGCACATGACAGCATCTTATTGATGCGGATGACATGGAAAGGGTGCAGGCGCACGCCTTTCGCCTTTCCTTGCCTCAGTTCTTCCCCTGTAAAATGGTTACAGGTACTGCAAAAACAAGCCGTACCCCAAGTCCCATTTCTGCAGGGGAGTTCCTGATGCCAAAATCAGAATCTTTGATCTTGGGAGGAAGAAAATGGAAGTAGAACTCCCTGCCCCTCAGCAATGGAGTTTGTTTCAGCCCTATCTGCTCAGAATCCTTTCTCCTAGCCATTGATGGTAGGGAAATAATCACAGGATTCACTGGATAAGGCTATGGGGTTTATTGATAACTGGGGAAGGAACAAAGCAATGGTAAGAGGGCTTGGAAATACTAAGGTCTGATCTTAAGGATTAACTGGCTAAAGCTGGTAGAGGTCCTTTGAAGGTCTAGGCTGTCCAAGGGCAGGCAGCCCTCAGCCAGAGTGAAGCGGTCTCTGGTTAGGAAATAGAGTTGAGCTATTGGCTAATCTGGTAAATGATGATAAATATTAATATTGTGTTGCTCTAGAAGATTTGGTCTTAAAATCCTAAGATTTCTCACTCCCACCACCCCTTTTCACTTCTACCATCCTTTACTCCCAACACCCAGGCCCAGGGGAAGGGGTAGATGAGTGGTCAGGATGAAGTCAGGTCAGGGAAGAACAGAACCCAGGCCTGAGTTTCCAGGACTTTTTATACTCTCAGCTCAACTGGCAGTTGGTATTTGCCCAGTGGTTTATGTCTCCTTCAACATTCTATCCAGGGCAACGGACAGGTTTGCCCTAACCCAACATGGCTAAGTTAAAATCCTAAACTACACTAAATATGAGAGATTTAGAACACCTTTTCATGTACTTATTGATAGTTTTGATTTCCTTATCTGAAAATTGCCTATTTATATCCCTTTCCCATTTATCAATTGGGAATGGCTTGATTTTTTTGTACAATTGATTATGAAGATTTTCCCCCCCAATTTGTTACTTCCCTTTTAAGTTTGATTGCTTTTGTTTTGTTTGTACAAAACCTTTTTAATTTAATGTAATCAAAATTATTCATTTTACATTTTGTAACATTTTCTAACTTTTGTTTAGTATTAAAATCTTTCCTTTCCCATAGATCTGACAGGTAAACTATTCCATGTTCACCTAATTTACTTATAGTTTCCTTCTTTATATTCAAGTCATTCACCCATTCTGAGTTTATCTTGGTGTAGGGTGTGAGATGTTGATCTAAACGCAATCTCTCCCATACTGTTTTCCAATTTTCCCAGAAGTTTTTGTCAAATAGAAAATTATTGTCCCAAAGTAGGATCTTTGGGTTTATCATACATTGTCTTGCTGAGGTCATTTAGCCTAAGTCTATTCCACTGATCCTCCCTTTTGTCTCTTAACCACTACCATATATTTTTGATGTCCACTGCTTTATAGTACAGCTTAAGATCTGGTACTGCTAGTCCCCCATCCTTCTCATTTTTTCCCATTATTTCCCTTGATATTCTTGATATTTTGTTCTTTCAAATGAATTTTGTTATAGTTTTTTCTGATTCAGTAAAAAAATTTCTTGGTTGTTTGATAGGTATGGCACTGAATAAATAAATTCACTTATGTAGGATTGTCATTTTTATTATGTTAACTCATCCTATCCATGAGCAATTAAAGTTTTTCCAATTGTTTAGATCTAGTTTTAATTGTGTGGAAAGTGTTTTGTAGTTGTGTTTGGTTTCTAATCTACTCTGCTAATTGCTTCCATTTTATGGGTGAGTTCATCTCATTCACATTCAGAGTTATGATTACCATCTATGTATTCCCCAACATTTTGATTTCCTCTCCTTGTCTTGCCCTTTCTTCTTTTACTATTTCCTTCTACACCAGTGTTTTGTTTTCAATCAGTCCCCTTAATTCCCATCCTTATTTTACTTCTCTTTCTCTCCCCCCCTTCTTTTTCCCCTCTTATTTTTTTAGGGTCTTCTAAAGCTACTCCACAGATTCTCCCTCCATAGTATTGCTTCCCTCTTCACCAGTCCATTTGTTACCATTCCCTTCTCTATAGGCCATGAATCAATTCTCTGCCCTAATGGATCCGATTGTTCTTCCCTCTTTTGGTTAATTTCAATGTACTTAAGAATTAAATATTTCCTGTCTCCAACCTCTTTACCTTTCCAGTGTATTGTTCTTCTCCCCTGTTCCCACCGTGTGCTTTCTTATGAAATATGAATTTACTCCATTTTGTTTCTTTTCCCATTTCACTTAATATCATCCTCTTTTTTACCTCAAGTTTTTATATATATTTATACATACATATTGTTGTGAGGACACATGAGATGCTGAGGTCCTATTACTTAGAAATTCAGAGAAGCACTGTTGTTTAGCTAAGATATGGGAGCAGAGATTTGCTTCCCACAGAAGCCTGGCAAAGCTTCCCTGAAAGTATTAGAATTCTTAAGACAGACCACAAGTCTTAGTAACAGCTCCTATTTGTCCATTGGCTTAGAGGTAACTAGGAAGTAGGTCTTGACTTCCTGGGACCTTAACAAATATTTATTGATTTTCTCATTGTAAATACTAAGGAATAAAACTATTTGAAAGAAGGTTTAGGAACTATGAGGATATATGAAGGAACCTAAAGGCAAATTAAATCTATTGAGGAAAAGCAGTCATAAAAGACATGCCTATGAGATTGCCTGGGATTCCATGTCAGGGTCAGGATCTCAAAATAGCAACTCAAAAAGTATTGTCTAGCTGTAATCTAAATAAAGACATCTCCTGAAATCTTCCTTCAAAATCATCCTTGAGTTGTTCATTATTTTGATGACCAAAGAAACTTTTGTAATGTGATGACCAAATGACACAGACTCTCATTTCCTCTGATTCCTATAAACCCCCAAGTTATTGTCAATATCCCTCAATTGCTTGNGATTTTTTCTTAGGGAGTTCTTTGATGGCTTGTTCAATTTCTTTTTCTGATATGGGATTATTTAGGTATTCTATTTCTTCTGCTGTTAATCTAGGCAGTTTATATTTTTGTAAATATTTGTCCATATCTCCTAAATTGTTATATTTATTGCCATATAATTGGGCAAAATCCCTTAGTTTCTCTTTAAAAAATCTCATTTTGTATATTACCTTTTATCAAGATGTAACTTTCTGCATTCCTTCCTTGTCTCTTTTAATCAAATCTATTTTTACTTTAGTTTTGTCAAATATTATGATTGCTACTCCTGCCTTCTTTGTCTCAGTTGTTGCCCAATAGGTTCTGTTCTAGCCTCCTACCCTTACCCTGTGTTTTTCTACCTTTCTCAAGTGTGTTTCTTGTAGATAACATGTGCAGGATTCTGGTTTTTTAATTCACTCTGCTATCTCCTTCCATTTTATGGGTGAGTTCATCCCATTCACATTCACAGTTCTGATTATTGTCTTTGTATTGTCTTCCATTTTGACTTCTTTAATTCTGAATTTTCTCCTTTCTTTCTTTCCCTTACTTCCAGTATTTGATTTTTGTCAGTCTACCCCCTTTCTCCTCCTTTATATTATGCTGTCATCAATCCCTCCCTTCTTATTCCCCTCTTACTATAGGGTCTTTTGGTCACCCCCCCCCATACCTCTTCGTCCCACACAGTTCTATACTTCAATGAATCTGGCTATTCTTCTCTTTCTGAGTCAATTCTAGTAAGAATACAATTTAAGTATTACCTTTCACCAATCTCTGCTTTCCTTCCATTATATTGGTTTTCCCCCCTGCTTCTTTATGTAATATATTTTATCCCATTTTACTTCCTTTTCCCATTTCTCTTAATATTATCCTCTTTGCCCTTGTTTTCTTTTTCTTTTTTTAACAAATCATCCTAATCCAGTGATGGGCAAACTTTTTAAAGAGGAGGCCAAAGGAAAGGAAATGCTCATCTGTAGTCTGTTTCTAAGGCAACTTTCAAAGTTTCACTGTATTGTATCCTACTCATTGTATTCATCAGATTAGGAATAATGTCCGGGGCCAGATAGAAAACTTCAGGGGGTTGCATCTGGCCTGTGGGCCATAGTTTGTCCATCAATGCCCTAATCAGTTTACTACCACACCCTCTATGTATACTTCTAACTATCACTACAATGATAACAATTTTTAAGAGTTGCAAATATCAACTTTTCATATAGGAATACATGTCATTTGGCCTTATTGAGCCTTTACATTTTTTCTCTTTCTTATTTACCTTATTTACCTTATTTACCTATTCATGCTTCTCAAATGATTTTGAGCCTCAAGTTTTCTGTTTAAGTCTAGCTTTTCTTCAGGAATGCTTGAAAGTCTTTTATTTTATTAAATGACATATTTTCTCTGAAAGAATAGAATCAATTTTGCTGGATAGTTGATTCTTGGTTGCAGTCTCAGTTCCTTTGCCTTCAGAATATCATATTCCAAGCCTTCCAGTCCTTCAGTGTGGAGGCTGCCAGGTTCTGTATGATTCTAACTGGGGTTCATTTTATTTACATTTTTTTCTTTCTAGCTGCTTATAGTATTTTCTTCTTAGTCTGGGAGTTCTTGAACTTGACTATAATATTCCTAGGAGTTGTCGTTTAGTGATTTAATGCAAGAGATTATCTGTGGATTCTTTCAATCTCTATTTTCCCCTCTTGTTCAAGGATATCAAGGCAATTTTTTGGGATAATTTCCTGTAGTAGGATTTCCAGACTTTTTTTTAAATCATGACCTTTGGGTAGTCCAATAATTCTTAAATTATCTTTCCTGGATCTACTTTCCAGGTCAATTGATTTTTTTCAATGAGATGTTCCATATTTTCTTCTATTTTTTCATTCCTTTGACTTTGTTTTGTAGTTTCTTGATATCTTATGAAGTCACTAGCTTCTAATTGTTTAATTATAATTTTTAACAACTGAATTTCATCCATGACTCTTTGATCCTCTCTTTCCTTTTGGACTACTCTTCTTTTCAAGTCATTCATCTTTTAATTTATTTGCCTCATTTTTGGTCACTTCTGGCTTTAAAGACACTATTTTCTCATTTAAGTTCATGTGCCTTTGTTTCCAGATGACCTATTTTGCTTTTTAGGTTTTCCCTTTCCCAATTTTTTTCAACTTGTCTTATTTGTTTTTTGACCTCTTCAAAAGTCTTAGGCCAATTTGCTGCATTTTTTTGAGGTTTTTCTTGATGTTCCTTGTTCTTCCTCTGTTGATTCTGTTTTTTGTTCTTTATTTTCAAAGAAACTTTCAATAAGGGGGCAGCTGGGTAGCTCAGTGGATTGAGAGCCAGGCCTAGAGATGGGAGGTCCTAGGTTCAAATCTGGCCTCAGATACTTCCCAGCTGTGTGACCCTGGGCAAGTCACTTGACCCCCATTGCCCACCATTACCACTCTTCCACCTAGGAGCCAATACACAGAAGTTAAGGGTTAAAAAAAAGAAACTTTCAATCATAATTTCCTTCTTTTTCTTCTGGTGTTTAATTACATTTTTTCTTTCCCCCTCCTTTGGACTGTACACTTGCTCCTGTGTTGGTTTACTGGGTCACTGTGTTTGAGCTTTTCTTCTCGAAAGGAGATCTTATATCTTCTCTGTTCTGCTTGTATACTGGATTAGACTGGTTGAGTTAACTTGTTAAGCTAATCTGCCCTGAGGCAAAATCTTCACCAGCCACAGCAGAGGCCAAGGGTACCCAGCAACTTGGGCCTCCCCCTCTTCTTTGCTGCTAGCCACCTATATGTCAGACTCTTGTCAGTGCCCTGAGGTTCTTGTGGGGGTAACAAGGTACACCATGGCAGCTGTAACCTTCCCTGCAGAATCCCAGAGTCAGACCGAATCCTTTTGCAGGTCTCAGTATAGTAGGTGGGGGAGAGGGGTTGGATTCTTCACTTATACTCTGGAAACCAACTCTCTCTGCACACCTTTAAAGTTGTGTTCAAGTAAAAGAGTCATGTGACTTTTTATTGTTTAGTTTACCAGTGATGGGCAAACTATGGCCCATGCACTGGATGGGGGGGGGGGCTGAAATGTTCTATCTGGCCTCGGGACATTATTCCTAATCTGATGAATACAATGAGTAATACAATGAGTAATGCAATGAAACTTCTAAGGAGTTGCCTTAGAAACAGACTGACAGATGAGCATTTCCTTTCCTTTGTCCTTCTCTTTAAAAAGTTTGCCCATAACTGCCTTAGACCATCGTTTTGGAAGAAGACTAAGGAAATTATTGCGAGATATCTTGACTTGCCACGAGTTGTATTTAAGTGAGGCAGAATTGCATGATATTCTAAGCCTCACTTCCCCTCTCCTGCACCCCCACCCAAGAATTATCAAAGTTCTATGGTAGGAAAAATACCAGGAGAACTAGAATATCCTGGGATATGGTGGATGACCTTTTGTTTCTTTGACTTCTGACCGAACAGTAAGGATTATTTTAGGGCTGCTCATCTACCTTTGGTGTTCTTTTACCCAACTCTCAACTGTGGCTCTAAAAACCATTTGAGTAAACAGGATAAATTAGGTTGAGGGTTATCAAAAGTCCTCAAACTTGCCAGTGAGGTAAGAAGGTGCCAACTCAAAGAATGTGAAAATTTCCCCAGTGTAATGGGCTGATGAGATAAATATGATCCATTGGCCATAAAGGTGGCTGAAGGAGGTATAAACTGTTCATGGATATACACAAAAGGGCTCTAAAGCATTAGTAATAAAAGAAATACAAATCAAAACAAGCCAAGGTCTCACTTAGTAACATTATATTTAACCAGATTTTTTAATGTGCTTATTATTTTATTAATTTTTCTTTGTGGAAAAAATTCTTTTTATAAGGGCTGGACTCTTGGGAAATGGAAGTGCAAATAAATAGAGGGAAATTTAGGAAACAAAAGGACAAAAGTTTAAATAAAAAATGCATCTTACCAATTGAAGGCAATCTAGAAGGCAGTGCTCCAGAGAACAGATAGTTCCATGGAAAGGGAAGAAAGTACTTTGGGGGAGTAGGCTACTCTATCAGAGAGCAGGTAATTATATCTTCGAACAGAAAATGTTACTGAGCAAGCCATATTTAATCTTATAGGTCAGTATTATCAGAGAATAAAAGATATTATGCAAGAGATAGTATAATTATTAGTAAAGCAGAAAGTGATATCAGAATTCAGTGATACTGAGTATTGCAAATTGTATCCTATGCTAATGATTCATCTAGAGCAGACCCTAGAAGAAAGAATTGTGAATTTATAATGTCAATTAGCTTCCTTCTTGCAAAATAAAATAATTTTTGATATGTCACCCCCCCTCCCCAAGTAACAGGATGGAATCCAAGCTTTCTAGAATGTTCAATGTTGACATCATAAAGGTCTTAAAGATTTGGAATGTTACATCCTTTCTAAATATCATCTGGGGCTTCCTAGCACAGCTCTCCTTTACAAATAGTTTAAAGAAGTGTACCTACTAATGCATTTTGGCACTGGAGACCATCCTTCTTCAGTACAAGTAAATCTTGTCCAATAGCTATTATATGAGTTAGTTCCAAGGACAGGTACAAAATGGTCATCACAGTGGTAGTACATTTCTCTTCCAATAGATGCTGGAAAACTTCTTTGAAAGTATTCCTGTTTCTGGTAATATGGCTCATAAAGGTGTCCATTTCTTATTGCTGGATATTCACAAGTTTTCCCTTGGGGAAAATGAAATAAAATATTTTCTTTAATAATTTAACTGGATAATTGTATTTTTCTATTATGAAGAAACACTACACAATATAGTATAACTGTATTATTTTTCATTTGTGATCTCAGAATAAGCTGAGATTTAGAATCTTCCAGGAACAGTGTATATTCAAAATTGGTCATCAACTTACTTGGGGATGTTTTGCTACTACAGAATTCCTACTCTTCCATTATACTCTCACCCTTTGCCATTTAAGATACTACTAACATGCTCATTTTAGTTCTCCTCATATTTGCCTGATTATTCTTTGTTAGTGTTTTTCTACAGCTTCATCTGTCTCCTCGCTAAACATTAATATCCTTCAAAGTTTGGTCTACAGATTCTCTACTTTCTACATATTTTTGTTGATCTCTTCAGCTCCTATGAGTTCAATTAGCTCTATGCAAATTACTCTCAAATCTACATATCCAACCTTTGTCTCTTTCTGAACTCTAGTCCCATTTTACCATCAGTTGAACATTTCCAAACAAATTTCATATCAATATGCTAGACTTAACATATCTAAAATTAAACTTATTCAATTTCTGCAAAACTCTTCCTTCATCCCCACTTTTCTTTTTCAGTTGAGGATACCATCCATCCAATTACACAGGTTTACATACTTTGAGTCATCCTTCACTTTTGCCTTTCCTGTACTTCAAATATTGAATAAATTTCCATGCTTGATGATTCTACTTTCATGATATTTCTCCTATCTTTCCCTTTTATCCTGAAAGTCATATAGTCATTACCCCACTTCATGCCCACATAACCTCTTGCCTGTACTACTGAAATAGTCTCTTAATTGTCCTGGATGCTTCATCCCACTTTGTCTCCAAACTATCCTCCATACATCAGCCAAATTACCATTCCTAATACACAGATCTGATAATGTCATTTGTCCACTTAAATAATCATAGAGTTCTCTGTTTCTGATATAAAAAAAATTACTGGCCTGGAATATAAGGTTTCCCATCATCTGACTCCCATCTGCCTTTCCAAATATTTAATAGTAGTTTCTTTCATACAATCTACATTCTAGTCAAACTGGACTAGTAGTTGATTCTGAATGTAATATGATCCCTCTTATGTTTGGGACTTTGAATGGGCTATCTCTCATGTCCAGCATATATTTCTTCCTCATCTTTACCTCTTAAAATGCCAACTTTCTTCAAGTCAGTTTCTACCTCCAAAAAAATTCATATGAGCATATAATGAATGTTCATAATCATACTATACTATTATCAGGTTTTGCTTTTTTGTGAAGGGAAATTTGTGACTTCTTTTCATGGAAGTATGAAAATATAGGTTGGAACAAAGACCAAAATAAGAAAAATTTAAAAACATATTTAGACAGAATGTGGTGATGTTTGTAAAAGAGATTAAAAAATATTGCATTTTAATATTCTTAGTTCTCATAGAGTGCCATTTCTGAATTACCCAGATAAGGGATAAGTATAAAGTAATAATATTTGTTTCTTTAAGTATACTGTGATAATTAAATTGTCTACACTGCCTATCTTTAGATTTAAACACCAAAGGTGAGAATATCTCCAATTTTGGGAGGTCTGTAACCCATTCATGGGTGATGAATCAGAATCGACTGACTGCCCCCTAGGCAGTCCTAAGAGAAGGGTCTTTTGTGATTGGACATACAAACTAGGAGGGAGGCACAGGAAGTGACACATAAATGATCCCTTTAAAAAGAGAGAATTGAGTGAGTCAGGAGGTCTTCTGGAGAAGAGGTATTCTGATGAAGGAGCTCTTCTGGTTCATGGAGGAGTGCTGGCTGGGATGCTGAGACCTTTGTGATAATTAAATTAAGTCTACACAGAGGTGAGAGCACCTTCCAATTCTGGGAGGTCCTAACCCACGTGTGCTAGAGTGAGTAACCAATCAAAATTGAGGCACCATCCCCTACGCTTTTTTTGAGAAAGCATCTATTGTGATTGGACACGTGAATTGGGAGGGAGGAGCAGGAAGTGACACATAAGTGACCCCTTTAAAAGGAGAGGATCCTCAGTCAGCTGAGGTATTGGGTGGAAGACAGCATTGGGTGAGGACCTCTTCTGGTTTGTGGAGGAGTGTTGGAATGCTGAGACTCTGGTGGAATCTCTGACTGCTTTCCTTTGAATTGTCACATGGGTAAGTTAGGCTGACTCTCTTTCTCTTCTCTTGGTGTTTCTGGAGGCTCTAGCCTTAAGGAGGCCTCTCTTATTGGAGGAGGCCTTGTGGCTAGAAGCCTTGTTTAATCAACCTCTGTGTCTCTCTGCTGGGCCTCTAAATTCTTACCTGGTCTGGGCCTCTGGTCCAGGCCAGAGTTTCTCTCTCAATCTCCCTACCTTCAACCTTCCTAATTGTAAAGAAATAAACTCCCATAAAAGTCAATTTTGACTTGAGATTATTCCTTCATTGGGGAAATTTCCCCTGGTGACCACCTTTTAATATATTGAACCCATAAAACCCCCTTTTCCTCCTTACACCTTGATGAGACTGTTCTTAATATCTTCTTTGGAATTCCATGTAGTGAGTTTAAAAACTGAATCTTCCTGTACTTCTCTTAAGGAAATTCCCTTTAATAGAGACTCTGTGACTGAAGCTTTTGCTTCTTTGCCTCTGGGCCTCTGGCCCTCTGACTCTTATCTTGGGTTAATTAGATCTACCTGGATTAATTAGAGGATCATAGTAATTTACCTACTGTCTTAGATTCTTATTTCCTTATTCCTTCTGCCTCTTCCCAATTGTAAATACATTTCCATAAAAGTCAATTTTGACTTGAGGTTATTTTTTAATTGGGGAATTTCCCCCTGACAACCAATCTTAAATATATTCAAACCAAAAACCACTTTTCCCCATTACAATACCAAATCTGAAGCTTATGAATAACCCATATATAGAAGCATTTGATTATTTGATAGTGTTTTCCTGGCTCAGAAATTTCTTTTTTTTCTTTTTTTAAAATTTTCTCTATTGGAAATGACCTTACAGTCATTTTACAAGGCAATTTGGGCATGAGGGAAGAGGGCGAGCAAGGCTTATGATTCCAAGCTATAGTTTCTAGAAAATAAACTATATCTAACAATGAAGATCAGCAACCATACTTTAATTTTCAGTCTTAGAATGTACTTTTGAATATAGAGAGGCCAAGTGATTAAGTGATTTTCTCAGTCATAAGTGCAATATGTTTTGGAGCTGTCAACAAGTTTAGTTTCTTTGGATCAGAGTTGTCATTTTCTTAGCTTAGGGAACTACTAATAAGAAATTCAATGTTTATTGGACATTGGCTATGCAATTCATAGCCTTAGAGATTTCCCTGGTAGAAAAGGACATTAAGTGACTTGCTGAGACTCATGATAGCCAGTATGTTTCAGAGGCAGAATTTAAAACAATGTCAGCCTTCTATAATTTTTATCTGTATAGTACATCATGCTACATCATGGTTATAAACCACACCAAAAGAAAAAAAATAACATAATTACATACAAAAGTCATATTTACCTCTTTCAGAGTAGCATGTCCTATTAAGTGACTGTCAGATTGTGACCTGAATTAATGCAAAGAGTACCTTTATTGAGGAAATCATCAATTCTTGGTTGCAATGAAAAACAAATAAATGTAATTTCAGGTCATGATTTTTAATTTCAGTAAATATATAATCATTGAGAAAAAAATTTGTCCTTATAGAATTAGGACTTTTAAAAAGCCACTGCCCTAATTGAAGTTCTCACCCACTTTTGTCTACAGTGACTATTGCAATTGTCCTAAATTCAAATCTCTTCTTCAAGCACTTCTCCATTCCAATTCATTCTTCACACAGCTGCCAAAATAGTTTTCCTAAAGTACAAATCTGACCATTTTTCTTTTCTAATCAGTAAATTTTAATGGCTCCTGATCATTTTCAAGATTACATTAAAATTTCAGTTTGACTTTTACAGCTCTTAGTAGTTGGAACCTAACATCTTTATTGCAAGACCACATATTACTTCCCTTCATGCAAAGTCAAACTAGTGTTTTACAGTTCCTTATACACAACAGTCCATTTTATGTCTCCATCCTTATGCTCTTGTGGTCTTTTATGATTTACATTCTCTACTGAACTCTGCCTCATAAGAACTCCATGTTTTCTTCAAGATTAGACTTAAGTGTCACTTTCATTAAGCCTTTCTTGATCATCCTATCTACTAACACTTTATTTATAGAGTATTGCCTTTTAACTTTTTTGGAGAAGGGAATGACATTCTGCATTTACTTGTCTATATACATCTCTTTTAATAGGCTATAACCTATGAAGGAAGATATTGCTTTAGTTTTGACTTTGCATCCCCAGTACTTTTGTCTTTGTACCAACTAGCAAATATTGTTTATCAGAGTAGATAGCAAATGCTTATATAATTCAGTCCATTTAAAATATTTTACAGAACCTTGATGCCTTACTTAACACTCAATTTTCAGATTTGACTACAACATGCTAGAAGGTGACAAAGATTAGTAAAATGATTATGAAATTTAGTTGTATTAGCTTATGGGATTAATTTAAATAAGAGACAAAGGCTACTAATCTATTAAAATGATCATCTTCTAAGGTAACACAATAGATTTTAAGTTTCATAAGCAACATTTAAGTTTTTCATTCAGAATGGTTAAATCATGCTATATTCAAATTACTCAACTAGCCTTTTGGATAATGAGTGTATCTACCAAGGGTAGATTGAGTCATCTGAAGTATATTTTAGGGTAAAAATGTGAAAGAAATAAGCAGAACAAAATTTTAAAATCTTTGAGGATTTTTAATGATAAATTCAAAAATAGCAAAACCATCATAATTATATTCTAAAGTCATAGTCCTGTCACATAAAGCAATCATTGGTGGAATATTAATATGTAAAATAGCTTTCATCACAGAAAGAAATTTGGAATGATTGAAGGAATTTTGAAATTTCTTTTAAAAAAGTAAAGATGATGATTTTCAAAACCAGACACCAATATTTCACCTCTAGGGAGTTTAGGCAAACACTCTAAAAATATTGCAAATTTAGAACTTCTCTTTTAGTTAATCATTTGCAATGAGACTAACTCAAATTTTTCTTTTCATTACATATATCTTACCAATGTTTGCTTCTTGATTGGTTTCTCAATTCATTTGAAATATTTGATACTATTTTGGCAATCACAACTTGAAATAATAGTTTCTAAACTTATGGTGTGTGACTTAAGTTCCAGGTCCCTTTTAATTTTTGACAGAAGAACATCTCATGAGAAGTTAAACTATGTATGAGTCTTCTTATGGAGTTACATGAGACAAACAGAGTCTAGATGTATGGCTGTATACAGTCAAAAGGGAAGAATGAAACTATAATCCTTAAGTTTGTTCTGACTGCTCTTTTTTTCTGTCATCTCTATTATTTTTCTCCAGTCTTCAATTGAATTCAGTACCCTGAGTAAAGAATTGAATATAGCTACTCTTGTCTGGCCCTGACTCAAGCTAGTCTTCTGGTATTTTAGGTTCAATACTGGTTCAAAGCAATATATTAATAGGTCATTGAACAGTCAAGAAAAGATTTACTTAAATGTTATCAGGAAAAGGACATTTAATGAGGGTAGATGTTTAGGATGTCTCAAGCTGATTCAGTTGAACAAAGCTCCCTTGTCTGAATTTCCCTGGAATCCCTCGTTGCTGTTTGGTATGTAAGTGATAACATAGTGACATCCATAGTCCTTGTCTTTGGTTCACTGAGTCAACCAATGCTCAAAAAGATCTCCATTCCATTTAAGTAAAAAATAGCTTAACTTGAATGAGGTGAGGAGAAGGATTATGATATTGCCCCAAACACACTCTACCTCTTGGTAGTAGGACACTTCAGATCTTCCAGAGCAGATGTGTCCCAATAGAAGGGTCAGCAGTGGACACTAAACTGTACATAAGGTTTCCTGCAATTGCATATTGCCTTAGGAAGCCAAATATTAACACTACTTACCTTATGTTTTATTTTTATTTATTTTATTAAATATTTCTCAATTACATTTTTATTTGTTTCAGCTGCTTGGAAGAGTGTTGCAGGACATTAATCCCACAAGTCTGTGTTTGACACCTCAATTCTAGAGTACTTTCCACCACTTAAATGACTTTAGTGCCAGATAATATTCACTTTCAGGATAGAAGAAGCCTGATAGAGACAGCTCTAAAAGGAAGAAGAGGAAACAAAACAAAACAAAACACACAGATAAGAAAACAAAATATATAACAGTTTTCTTAGGGAGCGACTGGATTTGGGTTAGTCCTGGGAAGGACCAAGATCTAAACTAGGATGATGCTCATGGAGAGTCTCTGAACATGAGGGCCATAGCAAAGATAATGAAACTTATATATTCTCCAAATCTTCTCACTGATCAGGAAGTTATCCTTGTATCACCATCTACTTAGTGCATTTGGGACCACTAGCTAGGACCTCTCTCTGCCTGGGAACCCCATGGTGAAAGGGAGGTGGAGTGATAATCTTTGCACAAGTAAGTCCTCCCAGCATTTCTTCCCTTTTTATGTAGAGGTTGGGGTACTTTGTCACCTGCTTGTAAGAAACATATCCTTTTTCAATTATGACATTTTTATATTTTGGTTTCCTATTGCAGTAAACAATGGTCTGTAGTAATTATTTAATAAACATTTATTGAGCATTTAATATATGCCAGGTACTACACTAGGCATATGAAAAAATAGCAAAAAGCAGTTCCTACAAGCAAGGAGCTCATAGTCTAATGGGAGAGCCAACAAGCAAACAAATGCATACAAAAATGCTATATGCATGATGAATCTGAAATAATTAAAGAAAGAAGGCTTTAGAATGTAGAAGGGTTATGAAATGAAGGTAATCCCAGAATGATTACTGTTATAATTTTAAATGTTTATATTGTTATAGTAATTATAATATGTATTATCATATTAAAAATGAAATACATATTGGGGTTACCCAGACCCAGAGTGGATAGAATACTTTCCACTTAGGGGTCCCCCTGAATACCCAGCCAGGATCTCTGGGTATTCTAACCTCCAGTTAGTGAGAGTAAAAGAGAATCACTTTCTTCCATTGGGCCAGTTGTGCAAATGCCTTGGAGATAATTGATATATAAAAAACAGTCTCTCTTTTATTTTAATAGGGGATACAAACCAAGGATCAGAACAAGGGGTCCCTAACTCTAAGAGATCTAGCTAGTTTTCCAAAATCCTCTATGACCCTCACAAGAATGAGCCTTCTGGTCTTCCAGCAAACTTACCAGCTCCCTGTTTCTATCTAGATGTTCCCCCAAAACTGACTAAACTACCTATATATGACCCTCAGTAGTTGGTTAGGTTTATTTCCCAAAAGCTGTCTCCAAAAACCTTTATGAATGATCTCAAATGGCTAAGTTCACCCTAGGGTATCTAACCACTGAGGTAAAACCTCAAAGCCAATCTGATATGATTTTTTAGATAAACTATTCTGGAAAGTACAGCAGTTTGGTCAGATCCTTTTCAAGATCTTTCCCAATCAAACAGAATACCTCCAAAGATGAATCAGAGTACTTCCAAAGATGGAGTTAGATGAACTCCAATAAGCCCACCTTTCCTCCAACCTTCCCAGACAGGAAGCTCCCAACCTCCTCCAGGAAGTCACTATGCTCTAGCAGTTTTCACTTCCTAACTGTTCCTCCTCTGCCTTCTGCCTACTAAAATCCTTTCCCTTGAGTTCCTAGTCTGTGCCTTAAAGATAGCCTTTCACTTCTCTTAAATCTTATCCTATCTCTATCCTTTTACCATTACAATATTAATCACAAGCAGGTTACTATGTTAATCCTAAATGTGCAAACCCATTTAATAAAGTATTTAAATAAAATATATTCATTTAGTAAGTTATAGGGACCAGAAGGTTATCCAAATATCTCAGGGACCAGGTTCTGGAAATCTCTTGTGTGGACTGGGGATTTCTCAGAAATGGGTTTTGGAATATTCAATGTCAAAAATGGCCTGTAAAGAAGCCCTGGTCAAAAATATTCTGACTTGTCTTACATGTAATTTCCTGTTACTTACACCAAGACTGGCCCTTGTACCTACCCCCCCTCCCCAACTCTGTAAGTTCCTCTTTTTACTCTTAAAAATCTATCAATATCAATGATCATGGTCTCAGGTTTTGAACTGGGGGTGGGGGAAGCAACCTGCAGACCTCTGGTTCTGTGATTCCTCTGTCACAATAATGCCAGATCTTAACCTAGAAGTGTCTTCCAACATCTTATTTTTACAGACTTAACATAAACCTTTAGAGTTGCTGAGCAGAGATGAGAAGGGAGAGCATTACAAGCCTCATGGGACAGCCAGAGAAAATACCCAGAGCCAAGAGATAGAATGTCTTTTTTGTGGAAAAGCTGGGACAATATGTCACTGGATAGAAGAGTAAGGAGCAGGAAATAGATGTAGATTAAGAGAGGGGAGGCCAGAGGTATAAGGGGTTTTAAATGATATACAAAGAACTTTGTAAGTGATTAAGGAAATGGCATACCATGTCTAGTGACATATGGAGTCACTAGAGTTTATTGGAGGGGAGGAAAGTGGAAAGTGGGCATTATGTGGTCAAATCTATGATGTAGGAAAATCACTTTGATGGTTAAATGGAGGGTGCCCTTTCTCACTGCACATGCAAAGACTTACTTTTATTTCACCAGGCTCCTACTGCTCAAGAGCTTATTCATTGGCCACTGCCACTTGGGCTTTGCTTCTCTGCTTGCTGCTGTCCACTACTGTTGTAGCCTGCCTCCTTGATCACTGCTGTCTGTTGTTACTGGGGTCCTCATCTATATCTGTTAACTCACCACTAATGCTGGGACCACATCTTTGCCCCCTGTTCCTAGGCAACACCAATGGACACTAGTGCTCATTGCCCCCATTTCTGGGCCTCCTCTTCCTACCCAGAATAGCAAGGAGAAATATCTTCAAATACTTAGGTTCTAATGAGTAAATAACAGCGTGCATTCAAGAAAGTATAATATAAGTGAAATGGAGAGGTGAGAGAGAGCACTAAAACCAAGTTAACAGGAAATGCTTTATGGAGGTATTGATCATTGGATGCTTTAAAGAAGACAAGGATTCTGAGAGGTGGGAATGATAAGTGCAATCTAAGCATAAGGAAGTTCTTGAGAGAATGTACAGTAGCTAGAGGGAAATTATTGGTTTGGCTGAAATATTATAAAATAAGTTTAGAAACACAGCTAATGAAGGATCTTAAATACTACTCTAAGGAATTTGTCCCTAGGGTTGGGCATAGGGAGAAAGGGGCTTTAGTATCTTTATTTAACATTAACATGTCTCTTTTTCATTCTATACAAACTATGAAATTTAACATCATGCCTTCCAGGAATGTGGTACAACACATGGAAGTGGTAAAGACCTTTTATTGGATTGCTTTTTTAAAAAAATTCATTTAGGGTGACAGAAAAAAACATCCAAGAGTTAAGATGGTGGCTTAGAATAATTTTTTTGTTTGCTCAGTTTTCTTCAATCCACAATCTTTTAGGATGAGGCTACAAGGCTCAAGTGGACCTTGTGTTTAAGAACTCTGGCAAACTCTCCCCATATTCTCCCTCTCCCTGCTTCCTCCTTCCTCCCCTACTCACTCCCCAGGATTTGGGTTGAGGAACTCTGACCCTGTCCTAGCTCACTCATTCTGTTGCTTATTCACAACAGCTCCCTGGAGCTGGAGGGCTCTGATTGAATGGTTCCCACATCAAGCAGTAGCAGGACAGTTTATTGCTCCTGAATCCTTCATCTTTACATTACAAGGAAGGTACCTACTAAAGAAACATTCTCTGTCCCTTCTTCTGATGCTTATGCTCTCATTTTATTATCAACCTCAGACCTATACCTCCACATATCTTCTTTAATGCTGCTATTTCATTATTCACCCTGGAGCCCTGACTCTAGGGTCAAGAGATTCTTCTTCAACATGAATCTCTGCACTTTTACATTCTCTCCATCTTCTTGTACTAAAAGAAGAGAGTGATTGACACTGAAAGAGTATGCAGAGAGGTCAGGAATAATGAGGACTTTTTTAAAAAGCTCTTTAGATTTGGAAATTAAAAGATCATTAATAATTTTGCAGTGTGCATTTTCAGTTGAATATTGAATTTGGAAGGCAGATTGTAGAGAGCATAAAAAGAGAGAGGAGAGGAAGGGGACCTATTGTAGACAACCTTTTCAAGAATTGTATAGAAGGGAGGAGAAGGGAACAAGCATTCATTAAGCATGTGCCAGGTACTGTGCTGTAGAAATTAAAATTAATATGCAAAATACTAAATATTATATTTATGAATTTTTATTAGCTAACTAACTGGTACTAACCCACCTGTTCCCAAGAGCAAAAGAAAAAGATTGAGGTGGAGCCCTGGAACTTATACAAAACATGACCATGCAAATGTAGACAAAAGGAAAAGCATTGTAGACAATACAGAAAGGAAGTTTGGGTAATGTAGGGATTAAAAATATTTCTAACTATACATTCCTCCCTGTGATCCTTTGGGACACTAGTCTCCCCAATGGATCATTTAAACATAATTAGCTTATAACTTGCAATAATTTGTGGATAAAAGGATAAAAAATCAACAATTACTACATTAACAAAAAGCCAATGCCAAGAAGAAAGACCCCTACCCCCTTATACTTGATTTGATTTAAGTGATAGTGATGTTTAGACCTAATCAGTATTGTGATTTTAAAGTGATTAGTATAATTCCATTATAATTTTAATTACAATTAGTAGAATTTATGATTTTATAAGGATCTCTAACTAAAGCATAAAACTGCTTCTAAGGGAGTTTCCAACCCCTCCCTAAGTCATATTTCCCTTCTATCATAAGATGACCATATGAGTTTCAGGTCCTGGAATGCTGCATCATGTCCTGATATGGTGCAAGAATGCTTACCCTTTCCTATTTGGAAATAACCATCCACCCAACAGATCAGATGATCCTTGAGATAATGATCATCAGTATTTCTTAATAAGGGTATGGTCTTATGATTTGATCTTAAGACTAATATGGTTTTCCTATATGAATCAGCTTTGTAGTTGGGTAACAGTTTCTAAAAAAGTTATGTCTTGTGCTTTTAATCATAATCCTTATTTGGAAATATTCACTTTGCCATTGTCTTGGTATGAAAACCAGGTCTCTGCTGCTGAGCATTTGTCGACTGTTGGTTTCTAACTCTGTAATTGGTATGTAGCATATGGGTTTATATGGGGAACTTGGCCCTCTTCCAATAAACTCTAAAATTCTACCTTGACTTGGAGAAATTTGGATTTTGACTTTATTTATCTAAATTGCTTAAATTGAGGTGGTGGGTAAATTTCTGTGACAGCAATTTGGGGGCAGTCCTCTTTGGCATAAAAGTATATATTCAAAGCAAATTCTTTCAACCCCCCATAGTTCAAATTCACACCCCAAAGTTCAATTCTGGATCTTCTTGGTGCAGTGTATGGTCTCTGCAGGCATCTTCATGATGCCTTCTCCAAAAAGTTTCATCTTCTGGATTCTGGGAGATAAGTTTCTTATCCTAAAATTTCCTAAATTCAAATCAAAGTTCACAACAATAACAAAGTCCACCTTGAGGAAAATAATAACAAACAGGGATCACTCAGGGATACATGGCTGAGTTATAAGGTCTATGAATCAATTGGCAAAAGAAATAAAAATATCAAAAAATCCAAATAAAAGAGAAAAAATAACTTGTGGGTGAAATATAAAATATTAAAGTCTTATGCCAAAAAAATCTAGGTAAAGAAAAAATAAACCTATAAAAGGTCCTTGAACCAGGACCTAATTAAAGTGATTTAAATAATTATGCAGTTACCCATTCAGTAGCCAGGACTACAGAACATTTGCCACACTATGAAAGATAGAAAAGGGACTAGATTTTAAAAGCCAGAATAGCAGCCAAAGTGAGATGTTTGATGGGGCTCAGGGAAGTCTGGCCTCTGATATATATATATCAGAATAGCTGCAACCTCAAACCTCAAACAAGTTCAAATCGTCTTGTCTTGGCTCAAAATTACATCAATCCCACTGGATTTGTTGGTCTCCTTGACACTACAGGTAGCTTTGTGTTTCTTTGGCATGGTACAATGACTTTTTAAAAATGCCTTCTTCTGGAATGAGACAGAATCATTAGATTAAGTGCCATAATATTTAAACTATCAATGGCATTATTCCATAGTTTAAAGCCTTTTGGGTATGCATTAATATTAGAACAAATGTATTTTAAACTTATATTAGTATAAAATTAAAAAAAGATTAATATTTATTATACGTACTTCAAAGTACTCAAATACTTTATTGCAAATACAAGAGAAAAACAATAAGAAATGTTTAAAAGTCAAAAATATATAGCTTAGAATCAGTGACACACTGTGTCAGTCAAGGAGAGGAAGAATACAAAGGTTCCACATCAAAAAATGAGATCCATTTCCTTTGTAAACTTGGCCATAAACCACTGTGTGAGTGCAGATGATTTTTACAAAATAACATGAATTTCTATATAGTCACTTGCTGTGTGATATTTAAAAACCTATGAACTGATGGATACTTGTCACAAATTCTACAGATATAACAAATCTTTCAACCTTGGCAACTGCTGATGAAAAATTTTAGGGGTCTAAAACATCACCAAGAATTTAGATCCTTCTGGTGTAAGAGTAGAATAAGCTGAAGAGTTAAAACTATTAAATCATCCTGAAGCCACTTGCTACCTAGGGTATGCTCCCTTTTGCGAGTTTTCTAGGGGTACCATGCCTTAGGAACACTTTCTAACTCCTCTGGTATGAGACTGCTATATATCTCATCCATTACATTTTTATAAATGGGGAGGTGGGGTTATATAATAATGTCATTGCACTTCACTTCAGTTACAAAATGGACCCTTTAAAAACCAATTGAGATATTTAACTTATTAAATTCTGCAAAGGTTGTATAAGCAACATGTGACCTCGATAGTTGAGATGACAAATCCAGGATACATAAGACTTATGGGCTTTTTACAATGATATGTTGTTTAGTAAAATCATAGGGAAACAGTACAGATAAAAAATCACATAACAGAATAGATATTAATTAGACTAATTAGATTAATTAGACTTTAAAAACCTAGAAAATACAATAATATATGCAAATAACAAGGTATAGGTGGTACAGTCAAAAACCTTTTTACTAATTCCAATAGACTTGTTTATTATCTTGAGGGGAAAAGCTGAAAATAAACTTCTAACAAAAAACATCCAGATCCCTTTTAATGTTCCTTCTCCTCCTTCATATAAATCAATCATTCAGATTTCTTTTGTCAGAGCTTTGAATTTCGTCACAGTGAGGGAGAATTCTGCACTGAGCACTGTGTGGATGACCCCTATATGGGATGAGGTACAGAGACTGGGCAGGCCAAAATGCAAAAGGCTGTGAGGACATGAATTTCTCCCCTGAATCTTAAGATTAATCAAGCTCTCAACTTCAAGGTATTCAATCAGCACAAAAACTTCCAGGAAAAGAATTAAGCAGATCTAAACTGCACTAGTAAGCTCAAGGAATTCAAACTGCTGAGATGCATGCTTTGCAATAGCATTTTCCTCAAAACAAAAAACAAAACCCACTGAATGGAAATTTACAAAGTAAACGCAAAAAGGCAAAATCTTGCTGGAGAACAATAGGGTACTTGCATATGAGAAAATTAACTACCCTTGGTGTTTTGAGTGAGTAGAGAGAAGGGAAAAGCAGGTTTATTCCCCAACCTTTGACTTCAAATATCTTTATTTTACACTTTCCTTGCCCTCAAAAAAAGACGACAGAGGAGTCCCCTTTCTATGAAAAGATCCTAAAGTACAACTCTCTTTCTCAGGTGGGATCCGGGTCAGCTTAAGACTTAAGCTTAAAAAATGGCTAGTGCAGAATGGAAAACTCAGGTGGGGTAGGGAAAGGGATTGGGTGAAAAGATTTCTATACGTCACCCTCTTTAAAAAAAAAAAGCAGTTTGGAATGGCAGGTTCTCCTGGTGGGTCTAGTTGTGGCAAATGGAGGTTGCAGGCTGGGTGAGGAGTGGTGAGGAACCCTGGCTTAAGCTGATGAACTCATGAAGAAGCAGCTGAAAACAAGCAGGTGGGATGGCATGGCTGGAGAAAAAACTTACTAACTTAACTGAAAATCTCTCTTAAAAATATTTGAGGATTCTATCCCATCGTGGTTAGCCAAAAAATGTAGAGATTAAAATTAATATGCAAAATACTAAATATTATATTTATAAATTTTTATTAGTAATAAACTAACATAAAAAAGCTAACTAAAAGATACTAACCAATTTGCTTCCAAGAGCAAAAGAAAAAGAGTGAGGCAGAGCCTCAGAATTTATATAAAACATGATCACACAAACACAATCAAAAGGAAAAGCTTTTTAGGTAATACAGAAAGGAAGTTTGAGTAATGTAGTTTTTAGGGATTCAAGATATTTCTAACTATACAGTGCTAAGAACTTCACAAATATCATCTCACAAAAGAGAATGATGGAGGGAACAATCTGTTAGAGAAGACTGGAGAAGGGAATATTTTGGCAAGAAGGAACCCACATTAATATGTAAAAGAGAGTGTCAGAACATATCTTTGTGGTATAAGGTGAAAAAAGGGAGGAAAAGAATAGCTCTTAGTGAAACTTGAGGCAAGGTATTCAATTGCTGCCCCACCTCCTTAATCCACATGGGAGAGGGAGGAAGCACTCCCATTGAGCTGCTGTGTGGAGGAGCAGTGACATGAGGAATGTCCTAAGCAAGTGTAGAGAGGGGTAGGGAAGTGGCCTGAGCACTCTGCTCCCCTCCAGCTATGCCTCCTGTGAGCTACCCCACCTCATTCCCTGTGCACTCTCATTGGGCTACTGGGCAGAGGGGTGGGGGATGTGAAAAAAATATTGTCAGGCACAGTATGGAGGCAGGAGGGAGAAGGGAGCAGCTCCACCCAAGTCCCTCTGCCTTTCTAGTAAAGAACTCAGTGTGTGGGAGGGAGCGGCCATGTGCCCACAAAGAGTACTCTTTGTACCATCTTTGGCACTTATGCCACAGGTTCATCATCACTGGTCTATATTATTCAGATTTTCATATATATGATCTTTTTCAATCCCAAGCAATATAAATATTTAAAGGTTCACAATTATATTGTAATATATCCTGATTTTTTAAAAGTGTCAAATTCTCAGATGAGATTCTTATAAAAAAGATGGAGAAACATGGGATGTAAAAGAGCTCCTTCAGATAAATTCAAAAAAGTTTGGACCAGATATACTCAAAGAAATGTCTAACAATGTGCCACATGACTTTGCCATTTATACAATACATTTGTTCCACATTTTATCAACAACTTGGAGAATTTCCAGGAAATTTGGTGTTATATCTTTGTCTCTGTCTCTTTATTTAAAGGTCTAACTTTATTCAAGGAAGTGTGTTAGGTGCTGGAAATCTAAAGATAACAATAGATAGTCCTTTTCCTCAGGAAAATTACATTTTCTTAGGAGAGATATAATATTCAAATCAACATATACTACAAAAGATGAAATATGCTATTTGGATAGGGGAGACCAAGATAAGAGAAAAGGAAGACATCAGGTATAGCTTCATGGTAGAGGAATTATTGGAGCTAGGCCTTGAAAGAACATAATACAATCCAGGTATGAGGACCATCTAGGCAAATGTATGAAAGCACAATAGAGCAGCATAGTACCTTATATTTTATAACACTTTTATTTCTAAATATACTTATCCCCCCACATAACACTCCCCTTTAAAAAAAAGACAAAAAATAGAGCTAAGTAAAATTAATCAATACATCAGATTTAAACAACAATAAATAATTATAATATTTTACCTTGGTAGAGAAGGGAAGACAGTACACATTCTCAACTTTTTTGTAGAGCCAACTTGGATCATTGTAATTAATAATGTTTAGTTTTGTATTTGTTGTCATTGTTTAGACACACTCCTCATTTTGAAACCTCGTTGCTACCTTTAACTGTCTCATATCTAATTGGTTAACATATTATTTAATCTACCTTCCTTCTGTACTCGTTATATAGTCTATATATGAGTATAAGCCCTCATCACCAACTTCCATATAAATATGTAAATAAAATGTAAGACATTTTAAAATAAGTAAATAAATACATAAAGGGATAATATTCAAACTCCTCATGCCTACAGTCCAGATCCTCCAAAATCTGACACCCTTCTATCTGTCTAAATTTCACTCTTATGACTTGCTTTCTTTGTAATCTATCTTCCGGCCTAAGCTGAGCTACTATCTCTGCCTCCCTGGCTTTTCACCATTCATAACATACCTAATGCTTCCCTGGCTCAATTAATTTTTTCCTCTATTTCCTATGCCTGGAATTTCTACCAGTACTTCCCTACTACTACATGCACACATGCTGGCTTATTGAATCCTTTAAAGAATTCAACTCCACCTCTAAATGAAGAGTGTTTCACCTGAGATCTGTGAACTTTATATAAAACATTACATTGCATAGATAGAATATATCTTACAATCATAAGAAAAATGATATTTTGCATCTATATAGTGCTTTAACATTTCTGAAAAGTTTTACATCCAGAATTTTATAAAATCCTCATATGAAACTTGTGTGTTAGATACTAAATGTATTGTCCCCTTTTTGCAGATGAGTACCCTGAAGTCAGGCACTAATATATGGATTGTTCATTGTCTCACATTTAGCCAGTATCAGAGGTAGGATTTGAAACCTACTCTGAGGATTTAAAATTCAGAGTTCTTCATATTATGTTGTGACTTTTTTTCTTAAATAAAAGATACTTAAAGCAATCAGAAAAAATAGATAAATCAAATGTCAATTTTACTTATTTATCTTACATGCACCATAAAAGTAAGGTGCATAAATCCAAGCAAAACCTACCAATTTTCTGTGAAACACTAAAGCTCACTTAATATATATGCACAGTGATTACAGGAACTCATTAATAAATTTTATTATTATACTAAGGAAGGCCTGACTCATTCTTTTTTCTTACCAGAATATTGCATTGGGAAGATTTTCCTATAATTCACATTAAAAATAATTCCTTGAAAGGAACCTAATTGTGGAACAAAGTTATCCATCCATATACTGAATTTCTGACTAACATTAATTGATATTATTGATGAAATAAGGAATTTCTGCTCATGGTATATTTGATTTTTTTATTCAAAAAACACCAAAGGTATTGGTAACTGAAAAGAAATATGTTGATCTCTAGGCAATGATCCTGTCTGGACTAACTTGTAATTAATAGCATGGTTGTTTACTGTCTCTGTCATGTAATTTACAAATCCAGCCTGTAAAATATTCATGAAAAATAACCAGAAGAATTAAATAAAAACTCAGGAAAACAAGTTTTTTAAGCAATATATTACTTAATGAATTGAGTGAATACTCTTTGAGAAACTTAGTTTCTGAAAAATAACTACTTCAAAAAAATAAATTATATTTCTCTGGAAATAAATGAAATGCAGCTTCTAATGTACACTGAAGGAGATGCCATTTTTAACACATCCATATGTGCATCAGCTCACAGTGAAGTATAGAGCAAGAATGCAGTTAAATCTAAAATTTGATTCCTCCTCTCCAGTACTTCTCTAAAGCATATTAACAAATGTTTTTGGTTTCCTTAGAGATGACCAAAAACCCATTCCTAATATCCTTACCTTGTGTAGTACAGATAGTCCATAATAGAAGTAAAGCAGTCTTTACTGGAAATCTAATTTTTTAGATCTGAAAGGAAGACATTTAGGAACCGTTATTGCTGGGACTGTGTAATGTTCTCTTCTGACTCATCCAAATGAGATTTTTGCTTCAAACAGAGGTTGAAAAAATACTGCCTGAACAAAGTCCAGGAACTAAATGTCTACTTCCCATGCCCTCTTTCCTGTTTATCTATTTTATCAAGTAAAGATTTCAGGTGATTTTGTATTGTTTCCAATAAATCATTAGTTTCTGCTGTTTTCTCTGCATGTCCTTTTGAGACATACACAGCAGTTCTCCACAATTCTTCAAGATACATCTCAGGCCATTTTGGGCAATGCATTTTAAAATAGTCTTAGACCACCCTGCAAGAATTATAAATGAAATGACACTGCATTTGTCTGATATCTCTTTTGATAGAAAGATCAAGGTCCAGGTACTGACCTCCCAGATCAATGAGCCTATCCATAAAATTGAGAGGATGTCTCATCATCATTTTGTGTAAGGTGGTCAAATTTTGTCCAAACATCTGGTCTTTCAGCGAATTCTCGCATTGCTTTGAGAATGGCATTTCTAGCATTGTTTAATTATAAATATTCCTCTGAAACATTATGGTCCCAATGAGGATCTTGAGGTGGCCAGTGTGTTGCATTGTGCTGTCGGGCTTTATTTACATGAGAGATGATATTTCTCTCATATTCCTTCAGAAAGGCCTGAAGTAATTTTTCAACATCCTTATAAGGATCATATTGGAATAATATGTCAGTCATTTTTTTCATTATGGCAATGGGTTCATCTTCAAAATTAGGAATTTCTCTTTTAAATTATTTAATATCCTGGGCTGAGAAAGGAGTATGATGTCTTAAGTTTATCACTTCCCCAGTTTGTCCTATTGTGGGCACTTCCCTTAAGGAGAAAAAGCCATCATAGTAATCAATCTATGGTCTTGGTTTCTTTTGAGTCATTTGCATGCTTACCAAGGCAGTACAGATAGGAACTGGTATGGTCTGGGCTGGAGTTGGCTGTGGGCTGGGAGAAGGGACAGGAGAGGACTGGGCATTAGGAGAGGATGGAGTGTTAGGAGAAGGAGCAGGGGAGGGAGGGTTGGTCAGGAGATACACAACACAAGAGAGGAGTTTCTTCACATCCCTCTCTGTCTCTATTTCAGGAGAAATAGAATTTTCCTCTCTGAGTAGTTTAGGAACAGGCTCACAAAAATTTGAGTTAGATATTTGAATGGGATCCTCCTTTTCCAATGGATTGTGAAAAGAGTATTTGAAATTTTCCAATTGAAGTTGTACTGCTACTTGGATTTTTGCTCGCATTTTCCTATTTGGAGCCTCTTGCGTCTTCATATTGAAGATAAGAAAAAGAAGATTTCCCGCCAAACTGTAAAGGTTTCCAATTTGGCAAAAGCCAAAAGGCTTTCCTGTATAGAAGCTATCATGTTGCGGGGCTTCTATTTTATTTTATTTTAATTAATTAATTTGTTTGTTTTTTCTTTTATTTATTTACTTTTAGCTGCAAAAAAGATTGTTTATTTTTGGCCATATGTTTATTATTGGTGCTGCCCTCCAGTGGCAGAAAGTTAGCACTGCAGCTCAGCAGGAAAAGAGGGAGAATTAATGAGTGCTCAGTGCTGGCCTCTAGTGGTCAAGATGCAGTACTACAAGGGGAGGAGAAAATTACTGATGGGGAGTGGGAGTTGGAAAGGGAATTGTGGGTAAGGAGGTAGAGTTAAAGGAACCTAGAACTCAGAGGTGCTGTAAACCAAGATCAGTTGTGTGTTTTTTGTGTGTGTTTTTTGGGCTTTAGTGTTGCCTCTTTAAAGGCAAAATCATTCCAGAGGGAGAGATTGGAGCTAGGAGGGTAAGTTAGGGGGTAGTAGGGAATTTTTAGAAGTAGGCTGGGGTGGGTGGAAGTAAGAGAGGGACCAGGTTTTTTCCTGTTTTTTTTTTTTAAACCCTTGCTGGTTTGTTTTAACCAGACCTTCTGCTGAGTTTTCGCCAGGCAGGGGTGAGGAGGGTTAGGGCTAAGGCTCCTGGACTGAGTGTAGGGGGAAGACTTGGAACCCCTGCTGAGGTAGAGGAGCCTGGTAGGGGTTGAAACTGCTTAGTATGGAAAGGGACCCTGCCTGGGCTGGGTTTTGGGCAGGAATTTTTTTTAACTGACATAGGCAGTAAGGCAGCAAGGAGACATGCAGGCAGCTTCAGAGTCCAATCTGGGTTGCCAGAATGTTGATGAAAAGAAAGGAAGGATGAAGAGAAAGGATGGGAAAAAGAAGGTAGATAAGGTAGCTGGGTCCCCAGCCCCACAAGCCCTGGTGGGGAAATTGACCTGAACCCTTCTGGAGAAGAACAAAATTTAGCCTACACTTTAAAGATATTTAAGATGGGATTATTCAGGTTAGAAAAGAAAGGTCTGGGGAAGCTAGGAGGTCTATCTCCAAAAACTATGTTGGGACCAAGGCTCTGGGGGGGGTGGGGGGAAGGCTTTCCTCCGTTCTGGGGAAAAGGCACCAAAACCCAAGCCTCTCTCTCTTTTTATAACTTACTCAGACATCTCCCACAAAGGAAGTGGGATGTAGCTGAGGAAATTTTGGTAAAGAGTCCTGGGAGACTACATTGGAGAACCATTTCAAAATGCACAGTGCCTTGCCCTGGGTCACACAGTTAGGAACTGTCTGAGGTCAAATTTGAACTGAGGTGGGGTAATAAATAATCTATGCCACAAGTAAGGACTTTGAAGTTCTATCCACTCTTTCTTTCTTTCTTTCTTTCTTTCTTTCTTTCTTTCTTTCTTTCTTTCTTTCTTTCTTTCTTTCTTTCTTCCCTTACCTTCTGTCTTGGAGTCAATACTGTGTATTGGCTCTAAGGCAAAAGAGTGGTAAGGGTAGGCAATGGGGGGGTCAAGTGACTTGCCCAGGGTCACACAGCTAGGAAGTATCTGAGGTCAGATTTGAACCTAGGACCTCCTGTCTCCAGGCCTGTCTCTCAATCCACTAAGCTACCCAGCTGCCCCTGATCTGTCCACCTTTTCTATAGAGATTTGGGGGACTTTTTTATCCACTGGCCACTGTCACTTGGGCTTTGCTTCTCTGCTTGCTGCTGTCCACTACTGTTGTAGCCTGCCTCCCTGATCACTAATGTCTGCTGTTAATTGGGCCCTTATTTATAACTATTAACCCACCATTGTAACATGCATGATCTTAAGTGGGGTGAACTGCCTCACAGAATTCCACAGTACTCCCCAGAACTTCAGGAGAGGGGGCAGTTGGGGCAGTTAAGAATGTGGGTATAAAAGCAGGACACCCAGCTTGGCAAACTCACTCTTTGGGGGAGCTGGGTGACTGGGAAAGGGGTAGGAATTGCTTCTTCTCAGCTAGCTTATCTGTAACCTGAGGGAGCAGAGTGTTTCTTTGCTGATTATTCCATACAGACTAAACCAAGCTGTGAGCACTGTGAAATATCTTATATCCAGTATACCAGTCAATCTCTAAACAATATAGATCTTCAGTCAAGATTACTTTCACCATCTTAAACTTGATAACATTAGATTTAAGAGAAAGTTTAGAATGTGAGGGAGTTAGAGGAATAAGTTTATTCAGAGGCATTCCCCTCTGGGGGATTGCTGTTTCAAAGAGCATCCTGAAGATATTAGATAGTTTTACCTCACCCTCAATCCTAGAATTATCCCTCCTTCTCTGTTACCATGAATCAATAAATCCCTTCCCCTGTTAAGTTTGTGGGGAGTAACGAGTTGTATTTTAAAACTTTACAAACCCAATTCAATCATTACCTAAGGCAAATCTTCATCCAGACAGACTCTGAGCATAGCTGTAGTCCAGAGCTCAAGACAGAAGTTTGAAGTCATCCTGAGCACTTGATCTATCTTGGGCTTTAGGAATAAACTTCCAACAGTGGAAGTTGCTATTTTATGTGGGATTATTTCCTTCCTGTCAGCCAATTTAGCCTTAGTGTTAGCTAAGTGAGATTGCCTCCATTTCTGGACAGGAAAGGATACACTTAATAACAGTTATTCAGAAGCTGCAACTGCCTAAGGAGGGGGAGGAGAAAGTCTTCCATCCACTTACTCCCCTCTCCTCCTGCTTGTGCTAGCAGCTTGATCCTTGCTGTGACACCATTGCTAACTGGATCAATCTTTACACCATTACTGTTGGGACCCACATTTTTGCCCCCTATTCCCACCAATACCATTGGACACTAGTGCCTATTGCCCCCATTTCTGGGCCTACTCTTCCTGCCCAGTATAGCAAAGAGAAGTATCTTCAAATACTTAGGTTCTAATGAGGAAATAATAACAGGTATGCAAAAAAGTTTAGTATAAGGAAAATGGAGGGATGAGAGAGAGAGCACTAAAAACAAGAGATCAGGGAAGGCTTCATGGAGGCATTGGTGCTTGGCTTATTTAAAGACAAAGATTCTGAGTGGTGGGAATGAGGAATGCAATCTAGGCATAAGGAACTTCTTGTTAGAATGTACAGTAGCAAGAGAAAGATTATTGTTTTGGCAGAAACATTATAAAATAAATTTAGAAACACAGGTCATGAAGGATCTTAAATACTAGTTTAAGGAATTGGTTTCTGGGGTGGGGTACAGGAAAAAAAGGGCTTTAATATCTTACTCAGCATTAACTCTTCTCTTTTCCATTCCATACAGCCTATCAAATTTAACATTGTGCCTTCCAGTAACATGGCAAAAAACATGGAAAATTCATTGAGGGGAGGTAGTAAAGACCTTTTATTGAATTGCTATCTTTTAATTTTTGTTTAGGTTGAGAGAAAAAATCTTGTCATAAATTTTATCACTTATGCATGTACCTTTAATATTTATGTAATTTAGGAATAATAATAAAATCTATTGCTAATATATCTATGTAACTGCTCCTATGGGCTACTCATCCTGAATTCAGGACACAAAGAATTTCTGGCTGGGTCCCCAGGGTGGTTCTCATGTTTCTAGAAAGGCCAAGAAGATTATCTAATATTTTATAGCTTGTTTGAGAGGCCCATCTGAAATGCATCCCATTAACAGTCAGCCAATAAACATGTTGAGATTTTGGCAAAAGAATTTATCAACATGACAACATAAAAACAATGCCAACAAAACCCTTTTCCCTCATAATCCTTAAGTATATTCTCTTGGAAGCACACAGAGAATCCTTGGGAGGAGTGGGTTCAAATCTAGAATAAAATGAGAGTAACACATTCATGAAAGATACACTTAGAACAAAGACAACTTCCAACTCCTGGTATTACTGGGCCTAAAAATGCTTTGTTTCTTCATAAAGTCTCCAAATAGTTCCCAAATGGATGTGACATTTATGTTATATGGATTACTTAATTGGATTTGTAGTTATTTTTTCCCTTTTTTATTTAGAATATTTTTCCATGGTTTCATGATTCCTACCCACTCCAACTCCCTACTCTTTCCTCCCCCCTCCCAGAGCTGGGTTATACATGTAGATGATGCAGAGTTCTATGGAATCTACCCCTCCCTTGTCCAGCTGAGCTCATCTATTCTTCTGATTTAATTCTCAAGAAAAAACTGTCCCAAACAGGACTCCTGTTTTGCACATGTCTTGGCCTTCCAGGGATCAGCAGCAGTAGAGGTCCTGCTAACAAGGGGCCTCAGAGTTACTCCAAATTGCTGTTCTTGAGAAGCCAAAGATACTAGGAAGTTGGAAGTTGAGAACTGGCTCAATTTTCCTCAACCCACAATCTTTTAGGATGAGGCTACAAGGCTCAAGTGGACCTTGGGTTTAAGAACTCTGGTAAACTCCCTCCATATTCTACCTCTCCCTCCTTCCTCCTCACTCTCCTACCTACTCCCCACTCCCCAGAATTTGGATTGAGGGACTCTGACCCTGTCCTAGCTCACTTATTCTGGTGCTCATTCACAATAACTTCCTGGAGTTTGAGGGTTCTGATTGAGTGGTTCCCACATCAAGCAGTGGCAGGACAGTTTATTGCTTCTGAATTCTTTATCTTTACATTACAAGGAAGGCACCTGTTAAGGAAACATTCTTTGTTCCTTCTTCTGATGCTTATACTTTCATTTTATTATCAACCTCAATCCTATAATTCCACATATCTTCTTTAATGTTGCTATTTCATTATTCCTCTTGGAGCCCTGGCTCTAAGGTCAAGAAATTCTCCTTCTACATGAATCTCTGCACTTTTACATTCTCTCCATCTTCTTGTATTAAAAGTAGAGAGTGATTGACATTGTCAGAAGATGCAGAGAGGTCAAGAATAATGAGAATTTTTTAAAAAGCACTTTAGATTTGGAAATTAAAAGATAATGAATAATTTTTCAATGAGCAGTTTCAGTTGAATATTGAATTTGGAAGGCAGATTGTAGAGAGCATAAAAAAACTAAGGACAAGAAGGGGATCTATTTTAGATAGCCTTTTCAAGGAGTTTACAAAAGGGAGGAGAAGGGAACAAGCATTCATTAAGCATGAACCAGGTACTGTGCTAAGAACTTCAAAAATATCATCTCACAAAAGAGAATGACAGAAGGAACAATCCATTAGAGAAGATTGGAGAAGGGAATTCTTTGACAAGAAGGAACCCACATTATTATATAAAAGAAAGTGGCAGAACATATTTTTGGGAAAGGGAGGAAAAGAATATCTATTAGTAAAACTTGAGACAAGGTATTCAATTGAGAAGGTAAAGGGAAGAAGTACCACATGGAGGTTGTAGAGGGATGAAAAGTTTTGGAAAAACCAGTGTGGTGAGTGGGATGATGAATAAATTAGGGATATGTAAAAGGATTGCCTTTCAACTGTTCCATAAATTTTCCTGAAGGTCTAACACAAGTATCATTTTAAAATATTTTTTTTTGGATTTTAAATGTTTATTTTTTAGAAAAGTTAACATGGTTACATGATTCATGCTCTTACTTTCCCCTTCACCCCCTGACCTCTGCCCCCCACCATAGCTGCTGCACATTTCCACTGGTTTTAACATGTGTCATTGATCAAGACCCATTTCCAAATTGTTGATAGTCACATTGGTGTGGTAGTTTCTAGATTACATCCCCAATCATGTCTGCCTCAACCCATGTATTCAAGCAGTTGCCCCTCTTCTATTTTAAAATCATTTTTTAGAAAAAGCTCTTTCCTTCCATCTGAGAATCTTAACTTTGCATTTTTTCCAAGGTAGAGAGTGGTAAAGGCTAGGTAATGCCTTTTAAGTGACTTTCCAAGGATCCCATAGCTAGGAAGTGTCTGAGGTCAAATTTGAACTCAGGACTTCACATCTCTAGTTCTGGCTCTCAATTCACCTAGCCACTTAGCTGCCTCCTCAAGTATCACTATTTATGAGGCTTAACCAAATTAGTAAGTCATAGTGCACTTTTCATCCTGAAATTATACTCAGTCTTCAAATTTGGTGGGTATAATATTCCCAGAAAATAGAATGAAACACAGAATTGTGAATGTTCATATGTTGTGCCTTTGGGAAAAAGGGGATTAGATTCCAATGAACATCAAAAACTATAATCTTTCTCTAGACATTGTTAAAATACACTTTTCTGCACAAAATTCTTCATACAAAAGCATTAACTCTGATAATAGGCACCTTTCCTAACATAATCACCATGAAATGATCCATAAAATGAAGTATATAAAATAAAATTGGAAACATGTAAAACATTTTAAGCTAGTAATTCCCTATAATTCAGCCATCTCTGTGCTAATGGCCAAAACATAGTAGCTGAACATGACATAGTGTAACAGAATATTATAGATTAGATTGATATGTGTGATAATGAGATTAAATCTACCTTGCTCATTCTTAGATCTAATCACCAAAATGTAAACAACCCCACTTAAGTCTCAAGTTGGGAAGTCTGTGACCCACATGTACAAAAGTGAGTTATGAATCAGAATTGATTGACTGCCCCCTGGGTAGTCCTAAGCAAAGCATCTGTTGTGATTGGATATGTAAACTAGGAGGAAGGCACAGGAAGTGACTCAAAAGAAGTGCCCTTAAAAGGGAGTGACAACTTCCTTTAGCTTTTTGGTGGTTTTTGGCTTGGACTTTGAGGAGCTCTGGCTGGGACCTTGGACTTGGTGAGACTGTTCTTAGATCTCTCCCTTAGAACTACACATGGTGAATGTAAAAACTGATCTTTCATGGATTTCTCTGAAGGAACTCTCCCTTCAAGAGAGGATTTGAGACTGAAGCTTTTGCTTCATTCATTCCCTGCCCTAGGCCCTTAGCCCTCTCCAATTGAGGACTAGTTAAAGCTGCTTGGGTTGAACTAGGAGCCAGAGCAAATTACTCGGCCTGTTAGATTATTTATCCTACCCTATCCTCTCTCTGATTTTCTTACTTTCTCTCCATCTTCTCATTTGTAAATAAACTACCATTAAAGTCATTTTGACTTGAGGATTTTTTTTATTGGGGATTGATATTTATTCAATTCCTTGATGACCATTCCTTTTTAATATTCTCCCAAACAAAACTCTTTTTACTTTTTTATATATGTGAACTTAAAAACAAAATTAAATCTTAAAACAAACAATTGGCAAATATAATATATATGACAGAATGTGAGCAATGAATTCAAGAGTCCTTTTCTCCATTCTGATAGTTGTGTTACAGAGATTTCTTCACTATGTGAAGGGGAACAAACTGAAACTGTTAACATCAATAAGGCAATGGAATCTGAAAAGGCTTAAAATTTACCTTCAGATTCTTTAAGGTTCCTTCCACTCCTGAGTATCATCATCCATCTAGATTCCTTTGGTCACACTTCTGAGGTTCCCCATACTAAGGGGGAATTCCATACTGAGAACAGTATGGATGAACCCCATATTGGATGTGTTGCAGAGACTGGGTAGAATCTCCCTTCTGCATCTTGAGATTACTCAAGATATATCTCAGTTGTATTTTTGGGGGGAAGAAAGGAAAAATTTCAAAGTATCCAATCTGTACAAGTATTCCCAGGAATGGTAGTAAGAAAAGACATCCTAAAACTGTGGGAATGCATTGCTCTTTCATAGAGTGGGCCATACTTTTATATCAATTATATCAATTATTAAATCAGTAGCAATTCTACTTCCTGTTCAGAGGTGGCACTACCCTAGCATGTACTGCCTAGAAGTAAAAGCCTCATAAGGCTAGGGAATACAGGCTGTTGGGATTTGAGCTCTAAAAAAGGCTGCTCTAGGCATGTTGGAGCACAGGGCGTGCACAGTGGTTTAAGAGCCACCTCTTGGAAGTTCAAGGGGCTACCATGTGCTTGAGACTCATGTGGTTGGGGGGATTTATATCTCATCCTCTGTTGCTTGCTCAAGAGATGTGGCAGGTGGGCAGCGGCTCTAAGCTTGGCAAGTACCTCCAGGCTAAGTACCTCAAACTAAAGCAGGCAGGCAGAAATGCCACTTCAGGTCTCCACCACTGGGAAGACCCTATTTTCTCATTTTAGTTCATGTGCCTCTGTTTCCAGATGACCTATTTTTCTGTTTAAGTTCTCCTTTTCCCAATTTTCTCCAATTTGTCGTATTTGTTTTTTGAATTCTTTTTAAAGTTCTTCAAGAGTCTGAGTCCAATTTGCAGGATTTTTTGAGGTTTTTCTTGATGTTCCTTGGTCCTCTTCTGTTGGTTCTGTTCTTTGTTCTTTATCTGCATAGAAACTTTCTATCATAATTTCCTTTTTTTTCTTCTGGTGTTTACTCATATTTTTTTCTTTCCTCCTCCTTTGCACTATACACTTGCTCCTTTGTTTACTGGGTCTTTGTGTTTGAGCTTTTCTGCCCTGAAGGGGATCTTTGATCTTCTCTGCTCTGCTGGTATACTGTATTAGACTGGTTGAGCTGACATGCTAAGCTAATTTGCCCTGAGGCAAAATCTTCACCAGTCACAATGGAGGTGAAGGATACCCACCCTGTCAGGCTTCCCCATCTTTCTGTCTGCCAGGCTTCTTGGTTCCAGACACTGTCAGTTTTCTGAGTTTTGTGTGGTGATACCAAGGTACACCATGGCAGCTCTGGCCTTCACCCTGGAATCCCACTATATGCCCAAGTCCTATTGCTTGTCTCAGAGCATTAGATGGGGGGAGAAGTGTTGGGTTCTTCACTTATACTCTGGAAATCAACTCTCTCTACACACCTTTTAAATTTGTGTTCAAGTAGGAGAGTCCTGTGGCTTCTTCCTGTTGGAATATCATGTTCCAAGCCTCATGGTCTCTTAGTGTGGAGGTTGCCAGATCCTGTGTGATCCTGATTGGTGCTCCTTGATATCTGAATTGTCTCTTTCTGGCTTCTTGTAAAATTTTTTCTTTTACTTGGAAGCTCTTGAATTTGGCTATTATACTCCTGGGTGTTGTCTTTTCACGGTTTAGTGTAGAGGGTGATCTATGGATCCTTTCAATGTCTATATTGCCTTCTTTTTGTAAAACTTCAGGGCAGTTTTGCTGAATAATTTCTTTTAGTATGGAGTCCAAATTTCTATTAATTTCTCCTTTTTCAGGAAGACCAATGATTCTCAAATTGTCTCTTGTAGACCTGTTTTCTTGATCTGTCAATTTATCAGTGAGATATTTCATGTTTCCTTCTATTTTATCAGTCTTTTGACTTTGTTTTATTTGTTCTTGTTGTCTTGAGAGATCATTGGCTTATAATTGCCCAATTCTAGCCTTTAGAGAGAGGTTTTCAGCTATAATCTTTTGGTTTTCCTTTTTAATCTGGTCTATCTGGTACTTCATGACTTCCAGCTGGTCATTTATGGTCTTCAATTTGCTTATCAATTCATTTGATGTCTGAGTCTCACTTTCCAATTGCGACATTCTGCCTTTTAAACTGTTATTTTCTTGCCAGATCTCTTCCATTTTTCTCATGATCTCAGATTTGAACTCTTCAAGGTCTTGTGACCCACTTTCATTTTTTTGGGGAAGGTTTGGATGCCTTTAATTGTTTGTCCTCCTCTGTTTTCTGTTTTTTTTTCTGTGCAGAAGTTATTAAGTATTAGAGTTTTTTTTCTTGGTCTTTTTGTTTATTTCTTGGGCCTTGCTGGGCATCATTTTGCTTTATCTGCCTGAAGTCTGAGTAAGGCAATCTGATTCTCTTTCTTTTTTTTTTGTGATTTGCTTTGTTTTATTAGAAAAATACTTAGGCAAGGGCTACAGTCATCTGTCAATTATGAATGACTTAAAGGACATGAAGCAATAAAATAAAAATACAGATACAAATTATATATCAGATTATTGGCAATTGCATAACAAATTTAAGATAACAATGGAGATTTCAGGTTACTTTATAGGTACAGAATAAAGCAGTAGATGAAGTGCTCCAGCAAAACAACAGAAACCAAAAGAAAAATGCAAAAGAAATGTCACATTGCTAGAGAGCATGTATATAATATTCTTATTAAACAACCTTTCCAGAATGTCTTATATTAGTAGTGCTGTAATTGCACTTCATTTAATTTCATGACTCTATTTCTAGCTTTTTAAACCCATTGGAACCAATAAGGCATCATGTTTTATTTTTAAAAAAAATTTTTTTAAAAATTAGGTAAATGCAAAATGCACTATGTACCATGAAAATTCTCATCTTGGAACCAAACGGTTAATAAATTTGTCTCTTATTTAAAATTTTAGTGTAAAAACTGCTGGTTTTTATATTTACTGTAGTAAAGTGAAAACTCCTCAATAGGAGGATTTTATGCAGTTTGACTGCATATTACCACATACTTTACAATAGGTCCTTCCAACAGTAAGGAAATAATTGATTTCACAGTCACTGTCAGAAATGAGTGCCATAATTCTATTATGGTTAATGTTCATCCCTCAAAGACTTCTGGAAGGATGTTCAATGTATTTCATTCTTACAACAGATATTAACAGTAGTATATAGTCCCTTAAGTCTCCAAAAGACATTTATTGTTAAGGAAGGTGCTTTATTAACAATTCTTCTGGCAGCACTAGTGAATTACAATATCCTTCAATATTATTTCTACCATAATATATACATTTAACTTTCATGCCTCTAGAAAAACATCTACAGTACATTTCATAATATAAAAATATATTACAAATCTGCTGAATTATTTACAAGCAATGTTCTATTATCTCTATGCAACATTTTTGTCTCCATACAAGACTAATGAATTACACAGTTTTCTATTTAATTTGATTAAAAAAATCAATATGGCTTCTTGCTTATTAATAAGCAAGAAAGTTATTTTATTTTCTTTCCCAAACCAACTTTGGTGCATAAAGAATTCAATTCCCAGATAAGTAAGAAAAATACAATTTCTCACATCAAAAGAAAAATCAATTGCTTTTCCCATGAAAAAAAATTGGTCTTAAAATGAAATCAACCAAGAGTATTCAAAATTTTTGAAAAGAGGTTTTTCAAAAACCATTAACAGATTCTTTTTATAAGTAAATATTTAACATACTGTACTCCATGAGAAAGCCCTAATCCTGAAAAGGGAGTCACCACCCATACTGCAACACTCTTTTAACAGTTAAAGGTTTCAGCCCTAATTCGATAGATGAAATTTTTGGTTGATTGCAAATGACGTTCACTGTTTGCTTAAAAACAAATTGAATACTTTTCTTATCAGAGTTCTGCAAAAGAACACAAATGACAACCAATCACATTTATTAATCATAATTGAAAAATAACATTATCTCCTGATAATTTTCATTGTCTTTAATATCTTGAATTTTAAATCAATGAATACTGTAGAGTAAAATGTATTCTTAGTGCTTTTAAAATTTGTTAAGGGCACAAATTTTTTCAAATATAAACTACCAGAATCACTAAAGAAAAGCAGCTTAAAGCAGCATGCATGCAAAGCTTTTAAGAAGTTGTTTCACTAAGTTGCCAGAAGAGTGGTTGCTCAGTCTCCCACTGTACCATTCCATGAAAATGTGGATATACAGTAATATATTAATACATTCCACAGAAGCATCTACTTCATTCACAGAATGTTTACTAAGCATAAATATTATCTAAGTAGTGAGGGAGGGAGGAGAAAAAGGAAGGGGTTGACTCTAATGTGCAACTTTATTTCTAAACCCATTGTCAGTGACTAAGACTGTAGGTATCCCCTGTTTGTTTGCTTTATTTATTTATGTATTATTATTTTTACCTCTTCAACCTCTTCTGTGGCATTGTTCTGTATATGTTTGGGTCCAAAAGCAAGGCAGTGTCTTGGGGTAGCTTTGATAAATGAACTACTTTTGTTTTTAATTGATGTCGTTCACTTTCATTAACCCACACATTAGGCAAAATATCTTCTGGCATCCAATGAAGCAGCAGTTTTATCTTTCCAGAATCTTCTTTTCTCTTGGCTATTACAGTACTATGAAAAACAACACTGTGTCCCTTTCCTAAACTTTCTATATGGGCTGAGAGGTTAAAGCATATGGCTCTATGTCGGATTGCATCCAGTGTCTGTGCATCAAAGAAGTTGTGGGGTCGTGGTAAAGAGCATTGTCTTTTTTTTTTAACTTCCTCCTCTTATTCATTCCAGCTTTAGAAGGAGATTCCTTTTTGGCCTTTGGCTGGCTGGCAACTTTTGAAGAATTCTGCTGACTAAAGTGTGTAGGTACATGATGAGCTAGCCCTTCCTGAAATGCAAAGCTGGCATTGCAACCACCAACAACACACTTGAAAGGTTTATCTCCACTGTGTGTCAGCATATGTCTTTGTAACCAACTTTGACTGGTTGAAGGAGTGTTATATACTTTACAACCGTTCCATAGGCAAACAAATACCTCTCCTCCCTGACCATCTACATGTATGGAACGAATGTGATCTGCCAGATCTGGACTAGAGTTGAAGCAAGTCTGGCACTGGTCCCAACAACAGTTATAGGCAATGTTTTTGCTTGAAGAAGTAGTGCTTCTTTGTCCGTTCATCATTGCAGGAGTTGAACATCCACTGGAAATTGTGCTGTCTATATCCATTATAGCACTGCTTATGCTGCCTCCCTGTTCCTCATTCTTCTTTTCTGAATCTCCTTCCAGTTTGCTATCAGAAATTTTGGCCTAGCAACATAAAAAGCTCTAGAAGACTTAATTTTCAATCTGATTCTCTTTCTATGGATTTAGGGAGCAGTTTTTTCCTGAGCCTACTTTGTGAGTCTCCTGGCTTCTCTGGGGACTCTCCTAGGGTATCTGGTCTACCTGTTTTCATGGTCAAGCCCCAGGGGTCCTAGCTGGCTGCCCAGAGCCCAGAAACTGACCCACACTTGCTCCACTACCTGAGGTTTTCCCCTGAGTTTGAGCTCTCTGGGTGCTGCTGCTCCCTCTCTCAGCCCCACTCCCATGTCCAAGGTCTGAGTTTTCCAGCCTCCTGGGGTCTCAGGTCTTGCTGCTCTCAGGGACAAGCTCCAAGTGGTGCCAGTTAGCTGCCAAGGATCTAGATTTTGTGCTCCTGCTTGCTCTAACTCTGGAACACAGCCTATGCCTCTGGCACTGTGGGTGGGGTTGGGGGAGGGGTGATCTGCTCACATTTTGATGGGAGCTATTTCTCCCCTTTATAGAGTAGAAGTGCCCAAATACTATGTACCTTTGATACTGTGCCTTATTGAGGGGTCCCTTCTTTCATCTGGATTTTTTTTTTGTCCTTTGGAGGTACGCTATATTGGTTGTTAAGGAGAGAAAGTCGCCCTGCCTTTACTCTGTGACCATCTTAACTCAGAAGTTGGGCCATGCTTTTAAATCAAGTATTAAATTGGTAGCAATTCTACTTCCTGGTCAGAAGTTTTTGTTATTCTGGGCAATTTATATTTTTGAAAATATTTCTCCATACATAGTCATATTTTTGTCATACAATTGGGCATAATGTCATTTAATAATTATCTTAAGTTGTTCTTCATTGGAGTTTAGATCACTCTTTTCAGCAGGAGGGGAGAGCTAGAAGAGAGTCTCACCATATAGACACTCTCTATCTCTCCCTCTAACAAATATTTGGTTACTGGCTCCCCATTATTATTATAGTAATGAGCCTTGAATTTTCTGTTTAAGACTAGCTTTTTCTTCTGGAACGCTTGGACATCTTTTTTATTAAATGGCCATACTTTTCCCTGAAAGAATATAGTCAGTTTTGCTGGATAGTTTATTCTTGGTTGTAGTCCCAGTTCCCTTACCTTCTAGAATATCATATTCTAAGTCTTCCAGGCCTTTAGTATAGAGGCTGCCATGTCCTACAAGATCCTGACTAGAGCTCCATGTTTTTTAATTCTTTCTTTTTAGCTGCTTATAGTATTTTCTTTTTAGTCTGGGAGCTCTTGAACTTGCCTTAATGTTCCTGGGAGTTGTCTTTTGGGGATTTAATGCAGGAGGTGATCTGTGGATTCTTTCAACCTCCATTTTACCCTCTTGTTCAAGGATATCAGAGCAGTATTTTGGATTTCTATGCTTTTTTTGTTTTTTAGTCATGACTTTTGAATTGTTCAATAATTCTTAAATTATTTCTCCTGGATATATTTTTCAGGGTAGTTGTTTTTTTTTCAAGGAGGTATTTCCAATTTTCTTCCATTTTTTCATTCTTTTTACTTTCTTTTATAGTTTCTTGATGTCTTGTGAAGTTATTAGCTTCTAATTGTTTAATTCTAATTTTTAACAATTCAGTTTCCTCCATGATCCTTTGATCCTCCTTTTCCTTTTGATCTATTCTTCTTTTTAAGTCATTCATCTTTTAACATATTTGTGTCATTTTCCAGCTGGTCAATTCTGGCTTTTAAAACACTATTTTCTTATTTTAGTTCATGTGCCACTGTTTCCAGATGACCTATTTTGCTGTCCAAGTTCTCCTTTTCCCAATTTTCTTCAACTTGTCTAATTTGCTTTTTCAATTGTTTTTTGAGCTCTTCAACAGTTGGAGTCCAATTTGCTGGATTTTTTTGAGGTTTTGTTTGATGTTCCTTGGTCCTCTTCTGTTGGTTCTATTCTTTGTTCCTTGTCTGCACAGAAACTTTTGATCATAATTTCCTTCCTTTTCTTCTGATGTTTACTCATATTTTTTTCTTCCTCCCTCTTTTATACTGTACACTTGTTCCTCTGTTTACCGGGTCTGTGTGTTTGAGCTTTTCTGCCCTGAAGGGGATCTTTGATCTTCTCTGCTCTGCTAGTATACTGGATTAGACTGGTTGAGCTGACATGCTGAGCTAATTTGCCCTGAGGCAAAATCTTCACCTGTCACAACAGAGGCCAAGGATACATACCCAGTTGGTCTCTCTCCATTCCTCTCTGCCAAGCATCTCCATGCTGGACACCCTCAGTGTCCTGAGCTTGTTGTGGTACCAACTGTTATAAAAAATTAGTAAATAAGGTAATCTGAGTGGATCAATGAAAAGCAATTTGGGTGTGAGGAAGGATAAGAGGGGCTATAAGGTGATTGGAGGAGGAATGAAGGTATCGGAAGGTATATAGGAGATAGAGGAAATGGGGTATGCAGGAGGGGGCAGCTCAAACAGATTTATTCCCAGAGGCTTGAGACAGAGAAAACAGGGAGGAAACTAGGGCCAGTAAGAAATGTTTAGGTTTGGCTGGAGGGTTTTTCTTGTTAGTTTCTGAAGTCTCTTGAAGGAGGAGTCAAGAGGGCCCCTCCCTGCCAGTCAAACTGATGGCTGGAGGAAGTCTTAGGGGAGGTACTTCCTGCCAAGATGGATGCCCCAGTTCTTTCAAGAAATAAAAGAAAAATAATTCCTTCCCCTTGAGCCCTTGTCTTAATTTTTGACACAATGATTCACCAAAGGGTTTTAATAGGTAACAAGGGGATTTATTAATACCAGGGTCAGTCAGAAGGGAGAGAAGTTCAGGATTTTCTAACTGCTTGCTAGGGAGAGGGGTGAGGGTGGGTGATGGGTCACAGAGAGGTTTAGATAGAGAGAGTCCGGCTCTCCCAGTCAGGAAGATTTGACTGCCTTTTAAGTGAAGTCTCTATCAAATAATTAAAACTAGGGGTAACTTATTTGAGGATACTCTACTAGCCTATAGAAACTAAACCCACAATGTCTAAACACCAAGCCCTCCTCTCCACCTGGACCCAAAGGAAATTTAGGAAAAGGGAGGGATGGAGATGGGAGATCAGGGAGAGGTCCAGAGAAATGAGATAGGTCCAAATTTCCCCAAAACAAAATAAGCACAGGCCAAGGCCGGAGCAGTCAGGCCAAAGCCAACAGGTTAAGCCAAAGCAAAAGCCTCCAGCCACAGCGAAAGCCAGAAGTCAAAAGCCTCGTCAGTTATATCTAAGTTCTAACTGACTTTCTGAAGATTCTAAGATGTTTAATTGACTTTTTGTGACCATTAGAAATTTCAAAAAGTTTCTGTTAGCCACCTTGCATTACACAACGTACACCATGGCAGCTTTAGCCTTCACCCTGGAATTCCAGTCTGCCGAAGTCCTATTACAGGTCTTAGTACAGTAGATGGGGGAGAAGTTTTGGGTTCTTCATTTATACTCTGGAAATCAACTCTCTATATATACCTTTAAAGTTGTGTGCAAGCAGGAGAGTCCTGTGGCTTCTTCTTCTTCATATTAGAACATATTTTTTATGGAAAAGACTAATGAAATCATTGGGAGATGTCTTGACTTGCCACAAGTTGAATTTTAAGTGAGGCAGAATTGTACAATGTCCTCAGCCTCACTTTTGGCCCCCTCTCCCATCCCCAACTCCTGCCCCGAGTTATCAAAGTCCTATGGTAGGACAAATGTCAAGAGAACTGGCAGTCTCCTGGGATACAGTGGATGACTTTTTTTTCTTTGACTTCTTACCGTGCTGTAAGGACTGTTTTAGGGCTGCACATCTACCTTTGGTGTTCTTCTTTTACCCAACTCTCAACTGTGGCTCCAAGAAAGATTTTATTTGACAGGATAAATTAGGTTGAGAGTTACCAATTGCCCTCAAACTTGCTAGTGAGGTAAGAGGATGTTGACTCAAAGAATGTGAAAATTTCCCTATTGTAATGGGCAGATGAGATAAAATTGAGTCCCCTGGCAATAAAGGTGGCTGAAGAAGGTGTAAACTATTTATGGATACATGTGAGAGGGATCCAAAGCATTAATAATAAGAGAAATACAAGTCAAAGCAAGCCAAGGTTTCACCTCTTACCTAATAACATTGTAATTGACCAAATTTTAAAAATATATTTATTTTCTTAATTTCTCATTGTGTAAAAATTTTCTTTTTATAAGGGCTGAGCTCCTGGAAAGTGGAAGTACAAATAAATAGAGGGAAATTTAGGAAATGAAAGGCCAAAGACTTAAGTAAAAAATCCATCTTACTAATTGAAGGTAATCCAGAAGGAAGTGGTCCGGGGAACAGATAGTCCCATGGAAAGGGAAGAACGTGTTTTGGGAGAGTAGGCTACTCTATCAGAGAGCAAGTAATGATATCTTAGAACAGAAAATGTTACTGAGCAAGCCAGATTTAATCTCATAGGTCAGTATTATCACAGAACAAAAGATAGTATCCAAGAGATAGAATCATTAGTAAAGCAGAAAGTGATACCAGAGTTCAGTGAAACTGAGTATTGCAAATTGCATCCTATGCTAATGACTCATCTAGATCAGACCCTCATATAAAGAGAATTGGAAAACTATTATAATGTCCATTGGCTTTCTTTTTGAAAAATAAACTTATTTTTTACATGTCAAGTCCCCCATGTATCAGGGTGGTATCTGAGCCTTCCAGAATGTTCAGTGGGGACATCATAAAAGTCTTACTGATTTAAAATGTTACATCCTTTCTAAATATCACCTGGGGCTTCCTATCACCCCTGTCCTTTAAAAATGTTTTAAAGAAGTGTAGTTACTAATGCATTTTGTCACTGGAGACCATTCTTCTTCAGTACAAGAAATTCTTGTCCAATAACTATAATATGAGTTAGTTCCATGGACAAGTAAAAAAAGGTCATCACAGTGGTAGTCCATTTCTTTTCCAATAAATACTGGAAAACTTCTTCAAAAGTATTCCTCAGTCTGGTACGATGGTTTTAAAAGGCATCCATTTTCTATTTCTGGATAATCACAAAGTTTCCCTCGGGGAAATGTGAAATAAAAATATTTTCTTTAATAATTTAATTAGATAATTTTATTTTTCTATTACGAAGAAGCACTACACAATATAGTATAACTGTATTTTTTAATTTTTGATCTCTGAATAATTTGGGATTTAGACTCCTCCAGGAACAGCATCTATTCAAAATTGGTCATTAACTTACTTGGGGATGTTTTGCTACTATAGAATGCCTATTCTTCCACTTTACTCTCACCCTTTGCCCTTTAAGACACTACTATCATACTCATTTTAGTTCTCATATTTGCCTCATTATTCTTTTTTAATATTTTGCTACAGCTCCATCTCCTCATTAAGCATTAATATCCTCCATAGTTCAGTCTACAGATTCTATACTTTCTCCATATTTTTGTTGATCTCTTCAGCTCCTTTGAGTTCAATTAGCTCTATGTATATTACTCTCAAATCTACATATCCATCCTTTGACTCTTTCTTGAACTCTAGTTCTATTTTACCAACAGCTGAACCATTTCCAAACAAATTTCCTATCAATATGATAGACATATCTAAAATTAAACTTATTCCAATTCTGCAAAAGTCTTCCTTTCTCTCTAATTTTCTTTTTCAGTTGAGGACATCATCCATACAATTACACAGGTTTACAACCTTTTGGTCACCCTTCACTTTTGACTTTATTGTACTTCAAATATTGAATAAATTTCCATGTCTTTATGATTCTACTTTCATGACGTTTCTCCTATCTTTCCCCTTTATCCTGAAAGTCATATAGCCATTACCCCCTTTCATGTCCACATAACTTCTTGTCTGTACTACTGAAATAGTCTCTTAATTGTCCTGGATGCTTCATACCACTTTGTCTTCAAACCATCCTCCATACATCAGCCAAATTACCATTCCTGATACACAGATCTGATATCATAATCCAGGGCTTCTTTGTTTCTAATATAAAAAATATTGGCCAGGAATATAAAGTTTCCCACCATCTGGTTCCCATCTAACTTTCCAAATATTTCATATTAGTTTCCCTCCTACAATCTACATTCCAGTCAAACTGGACTAGTAGTTGGTTCTGAAAACAACATGATCCCTCTCATCTCCAGGACTTTGAATGGACTATCTCTCATGTCTAGCATATATTTCTTCCTCATCTTTGACCCTTAAAATGCCATGGTTTCTTCAAGTCAGTTTCTACCTTTGTTATAAGGAAAGAGTGTATTTGAACATATGAGTAGGATCTGCAGAAAAGATGCAGAGGCAGGGAAAGGTGCTAGAATGTACAGTATGAGGGGAGACAGTTACTTGGCTTAGGCCTTAATCTTTCTCTGGGTTTTTAACCTGAAGAGGCTGGCTATATCCTGTAGCTGAGTTTCTACCTTAGTTTCCCGTCTACCTGTTTCCCTCCTGGCTGGTTGATACATCTACTGAGCTTCCTAAACCATCTGAGCCATCTGTCTGTGAGAACTAGGTTTGGAGTCCTTTTGGATCCAGAACCTCTTCCTGGGCCCTGTTCTGCTTAATGAACTGCTAAAACTCAATATCTCTGTTACCTTCCAAGTGGGGTTTTGGGATAGAGTAGTTTATTTATATTAGGGACTGGGTCTTCAGACAGATAGGTAAGGACGAGTATAACCCAATCTCTGTGAAGGCTTCCTGTGAGCGAACAACTGTAGATCTATGGGGGTGGGAGTTGGGGGGAAGGTGGTTAAGTAGGGAATATTAGATAAGGTTATCCAAATTCCCTTTCCCACCTTCCCTTATTTTAATAAACCAAACCATCTCTGTGTTTGTTACCTTTGCCTGGACTGGGTCTGTTAGACTGTCACCTACATTCTATTGGTCTTCTCAAAACAGTGTTATGTTTTGTTACTGGCCCTAAGTAATTATCCAGACCCATCCCCTAAACCTAACAATATCCCACTCCTACCACCTTGATATTTCATCTCCTACATGAAACATCCAAGTTGCTACTACTTTCTTCCTGCTTATTTTTTTATTTTAATTTTGAATATTTTCCCAGTTACATATTTCATGTTCTTTCCCTCTCCCACAAACTCTCCTACCCCCCCCCCCTTAGCCGACACACAATTCCCCTGGGTTTTACATGTATCATTGATCATTGATCCATATTATTGATAGTTGGACTAGAGTTATTGTTTTGGGTCTACATCCCCAATAATATCCTCATCAGCCCATGTGTTCAAACAATTGGTTTTCTTCTGTTTTTCTCCTCCCACAGTTCTTTCTCTGAATGTGGCTAGTTTTCTTTCTCATAAGTCCCTCAGCCTTGCTCTGGATTCTTGCATTGCTGTTAGTACAGAAGTTTGTTACATTTGAATTTACCACAGTGTATCTGTCTCTGTGTACAATGTTCTCCTGGATCTGCTCTTTCACTCTGCATCAATTTCTGGAGGTCATTTCAGTTCACATGGAATTCCTCCAGTTCATTATTCCTTTGAGTACAATAGTATTCCATCACCAACAGATACCACAATTTGTTCAGCCATTCCCCAATCAAAGGACATTCTCTCATTTTTCATTTTTTTTGCTACCACAAAGAGTGCAACTATAAATATTTTTGTACAAGTCTTTTTCCTTATTATCTCTTTGGGGTATAATCCAAGCAGTGCTATGGCTGGATCAAAAGGCAGATAGTCTTTTAAAGCCCTTTGAGCATAGTTCCAAATTGACATCCAGAATGGTTGGATCAATTCACAACTCCACCAGCAATGCATTAATGTCCCAATCTTGCCACATCCCCTCCAACATTTATTAATCTCTCCTGCTGCCATGTCAGCCAATCTGCTAGGTGTGAGGTGATACCTCAGAGTCATTTTGATTTGCATTTCTCTAGTTATTAGAGATTTAGAATTAAGTGATTTTTTCAGACATAAGGGTAATATATTTTGGAGGTATCAACAAGTTTAGTAAAAAGTAGCTTAATTTGGATGCAGTGAGGAGAAGGATTGGGGTATTCCCCAAACATTCTACCCCTTGGCAGTAGAACACTTCAGAACAGATGTGCCCATTCAAATAGAAGGTCAGCAGTGTAAACTAACTATACATAAGGTTTCCTGAAACTGCATATTGACTTAGGAAACCACACATTAACACTATTTACTTTCTATTTTATTTTTATTTTAGTTAAATTTCTCAATTATATTTTTACTTGGTTCTAGCTGCATGGAAGGGTACTGCAGGATATTAATCCCACAAGCTTGTGTTTGACACTTCAATTCTAGAGTGCTTTCCACCACTTAAATGACTTTAGTGGTCAATATTAACTTTCAGTATTAAAGAAGCCTGATAGAGGCAACACTAAAAGGGAAAAGAGGAACAAAACAAAACACACATAAGAAAACAGAATCCATAATAGTTCTTTGAGAGAGTGATTGGATGTAGGACCAAGGTTTAAGCCAGTGTGATTCTCATTTGGGGTCTCTGAACATCAGGGCCACAGCAAAGATATTGAAACTTCTTACATATTCCCCTAATTTCCTCACTTAGCAGGAAGTTATTCTTGTACCACCACCTGCTTAGTGCATTCTATACCACCAGCCAGGACCTCTCTTTACCTGGGAGCCTCATGATGATAGGGAGGTGGGGTGATGCATAATCTTTGCTACTAGTACAGCCTCCGAGGATCCATCCCCCTTTTCTGTAGAATTTGGGGAAACTTTTTCACCTTTTTTTTAAAAAAACCCTTACCTTCCATCTTAGAATCAATACCTTGTTTTGTATCCAAGGCAGAAAAGTGATAAAGGTTAGGCAATGGGGGTTTAGTGACTTGCCCAGAGTCACATAGCTAGGAAATGTCTGAAGTAAAATTTGAACCCAAGACCTCCTGTCTCTAGACTTGACTCTCAATACAATGAGCCACCCAGCTGCTCCCTTTTCACCTTCTTCTTGTCAGAAAAGATACCCCATTTCAGCATTGACATTTTCACATTTTGGTGTCATATTTCAGTAAGCAATGGTCCCTAGTAGTTATTTAATAAATATTTATTGAGCATTTAATATATACTAGGCATTATGCTGGGGCATAAAAAATGGCAAAAGACAGTTTCTACTTGTAATGAGCTCATAGTCCAATAGGAGAGACATAAGCAAACAAATGCATACAGGAAGCTATATGCATGAGGAATATGACTTAATTAAAAGAAAGAAGACTTTAGAATATAGAAGGGCTGTGAAATGATTGTAGTCCTAGAATAATTACTGAGCTATAATTTCAGATGTGTGCATTGTTAAAATAATTCTAAGTGAATGTGTTATTATAAATCATAAATAAGTTACTATGCTAATCCTGAATATGTGAACCCATTTCATAAAGTATTTATATCAAATCAATCCATTTAGTAAGTTACAGGGACAAGAAGGTTGCCCAAATATCTCAGTGGCCAGGTCTTAGAGACTTCTTGTGGGACTTGGTGATCTCTTGGGAATGGCATTTGGAACCTACTGTGTCAAAAAAGACCTGTAAGAAGCCCTGGTCAAAAGTGTTCTGACTTGTCCATGACATATCATTTCCTGTTACTTATATAAAGAATGGCTTTTGTAAGGCCTCCCTCCCCAACTCTATAACTTCCTCTTTTTCCCTTTAAAAATCTATCAATATCAACACAGTCTCAGGTTTGAGATGGGGAGCAACCTATAGACCTCTGGTTCTGTGATTGCTCTGTCACAATGACATCAGATCTTTACCCAAAAGTGCCTCCCAACATCTTATTTTTCAGACTTAACAGAAGCTTTGAGAGTTGGTGGGTTGAGATGAGAAGACAGAGCATTCCAGGCTTAGTGGGACAGCCAGAAAAAAAGCCCAGAGCTAAGAGATAGTTTCTTTTTTGTGGAACAGCAAAGAGACCAGACATCACTGGATAGAAGAGTAAGAGCAGGGAACAGAGGTAGAGTAAGAGAGTGGAGGCCAAAGCTGTGAGGGGCTTTAAATGATACACAAAGGAGTTTGTAATTGATCCTGGAGGTTATATGGAGTCACAAGTTTATTGGAAGGGAGGAAAGTGGAGAGTGAGTGTTACATGGTGTTTTGAGGAAGATTAATTTAGTATTAGTGTTGGACCTAGCAGGAAGGGCTGGAGGATTCCAAGATGGAATGAAGGAGCAGGAAGTGGCTTGTGCCTGAGAAGGACTCCATGTTGGTTGGCATAACTGTTGCTAACTCTGGGAGATCTCAGAGTTAGGGAAAACTGCATCCAGATTCCCTGGGATCCTGAAAGAGGTGGTGGCTTTCAGCAGTGGACAACAGACCTGCAGAGCAGCACCAAGTGGGGAAGTGGTTTGTGATCTGGTGGACAGTGTTGCAAACTCACTCTCCCTACCTGGGTACCTTGGATCACCTGGTGGAGTTGGCTCTTGGCATCCTGTGACCCTCCTTGTATTTACTGTGAGACCCCAGTTGAAAGCCATGCTCAGGCCCTTTAGCTGAGCTGACCAAACCTGGCTGGAACCAGGTTTGTAGGAGCTTTCCCTGTGACTCCAGTACTGCTTCCTTTGGGTCCTGCCTGGCTTAGGTCAATAGAATAGTGTAGTCATGTCCTTCCCTTGCCCCTGTGGTTTACCCTTAGGTTGTAAGTATAGAATCCCTTATTCCCATCCTTCATTATTATTTCCCTCAATTAAACTGTTATAAACTTTACCTTTTGCCTGCTGGTTCCATAGACCCTAGCCTAGGAGAGCTGAGTGACCGTTGGGCCTAACTGCCATTCCTGTGTCAGTTAACAGCTTGGCAGTAACCCTGGTCTCTCTATCCTGGTTGGTCCTGTCTCTCCTTCAACCTAGTGTGAACCCACAAACCATTTAGTTACATTTTAATAATAATAGTTAACATCCCTGGTGCCCCACCTTTATAATGGTCAGATCTATGTTGTAGGAAATCATCTTGGTGGTTTAATGGAGGTTGCCCTTTCTCACTGCATGTGCAAAGACTCATTTNTATATATATATATATATACTCCCTATGGGCTACCTATCCTAAATGTAGCACTCAAAGAATTTCTGGTTGGGTCCCCAGGATGGGTTTCATGTTTCTAGGGAGGCCAAGAGAATTACCCTCCTAATAATTTATAGCTTATATGAGAGCCCCATCTGAAATACTGCCCATTAAAAATCAACCGATAAATATGATGAGTGCTTAGCAAAGCAATTTATCAACATGACAATGTAAAAATAGTGGCAACAAAACCATTTCCCTCATAATCCTGGAGCATATTCACTTATAAGCACACAGACATCCTTGGTAAGAATTGATTCAAATACAGAGTAAAATGAGAGGAATACATATATGGAGAACATGCATGTAACTAAGGCAACATCCAACTCCTGGTACTGCAGGCCTTAAAGATTCTTTGTTTCTTCATAAAGTCTCCAAATAGCTCCCAAATGGGTGTGGTATCTGTGCTAGATGGATTACTTAACTGGATTTGTGCTTCATCAGAAGATGCAGAGTTCTATGGAATCTGTACCTCCCTCGTTCAAATGAGCTCATTTCTCAGAAGTTAAATGTCTCTACTGTCAGATGTCTATTTTTTTCATTTCTAAAAGTTACTGAATGCCTCAAATGATTATCTGCCTATATCAACATTTGCAAGTTTGTGACCTTCTTTTCTTAATAGTGCCTCAAATTTCCCCATACAAGAGAACTAAGAAATTATTGGATAGGATGTCCCCTGGACAAGATTCTGCTAGGTATCACAACCCATGCCATGAATATGTACAGAGGAACAGTTGCACACTACTACTACCACCACCACCCCACCATCACCACTACCAAAACGACATCCATTTTTCTCATTTCTCAAGAAAAAGCTATTCCAAAGGGAACTCCTATTTTCCAAATGTCCTGGGCTTCCAGGAATCAGCGGCAGTAGGCTCACAAGGGGCCTCAGATTTACACCAAATCCCTATTCTTGAGAAGCCAAAGATACTGGGAAGTTGGAAGCTGAGCACTTTGCTTGAGCAACAGGATGTTTGCTCAGTTTCCCTCAACCCACAGTCTTTTAGGATGAGGCTGCAAGGCTCAAATGGTCCTTGTGTTTTAGAACTCTAGTAGACTCTCTCCATATCCTCCCTCTCCCTGCTTCCTCCTCACTCCCCTACCCACTCTTCAGGATTTGGAGTGAAGGACTCTGACCCTATCCTATCTCACTCATTCTGGGACTCATTCACAATCAGAGCCTGAGGGCTCTGATCTAGTGATTCCCAGGCAGGACAGTTTCTGTGTCCTGAATCTTTCACCCCTGCATTAGAAGGAAGATACCTGCTAAGGAAATTCTCTGTCCCTTCTACTGATGTTTATACTCAGATCCTTTTTTTTTTTAGCCTCAGCCCTATACCTCACATATAATATTGTGTATTGTTTCCAAGGCAGGAGAATGGTAAAGGCTAGGCAATGTGTGTTGATTGACTAGGCCTGGATAGCACAGCCAGGAAAAGTCCGAGTTCACATTTGAACTCAGGACCTCACATTTCCAGATCTGGCTCTCAATCCATTGAGACACCTAGCTGCCTTCTCAAGTATCACTCTTTATGAGGGTTTCCCAAGCACTTTTGATCCTGAGATCACACTCAATCTTTAAATTTCATGGGTGTAATATTCCCAGAAAATGGCAGTAAATGCAGAACTGTGAATGTTCACATGTTAAGATTGTGGGAAATAGGGGATTAGATTCCCATGAACATCAAGAACTATGGTATTTCTCTAGAAATTGCTAAAAATATTGTTTTCTGTGTACAATTCTCTGTAGCAAAGCATTAATTCTGATAATAGGCATTTTTCCTACCACAGTAACCATGAAATAATCCATAAAATAAGTACATAAAATAAAATGAGTAACATGCAAAGCATTTTGAGCTAGTATTTCTCTAGAACTCACTGACCTTTTGTGCTAACACCTCAATAAAAATAATTTTTGGACAACATTCACTTTTTATAACACATGAAATGTATAGTACCATAAATGTTTTCTTCCTTTTTACTATGATTACAAATCTGAGTTAATATTTTGGTATTATTATATTCTGATTCTTCCCCAAAACTACTTTTATTTTTTTATGTGTATGTGATCGATGCTAGGGCAACAATTCTTCCTGTGGGAAATATCAATAATTTGGTTTTTGGTATTAGACCAAAACAATATGAAATCTATTTTTACTTTTCTAGTAGCAATTCTAGTGCCATGAATTAGAAATCATTTAAGAGTGAGTCACTTTTATTTTGAATATGTCAGAAGAGTCTTGGGATTACCTGGCCTTTATAAATAGCAAGTGGCAGAACCAAAACTGAAACTCATTTCATATGACCACTGATTCAGAGGTAGAAAATATCTTTTTTTAATTCCAGATAAGCAAAATACAATTTTAACGTTGCCTCAGAGAACTCTGTCTTTTATAACAAATAGTTGTTCTTCATTTTGGACTTGGAGGAATCCTGTGCAATTCAATACCAATTCTAATTCTACTGGTCTATTTAGGAGATGAGGAAACTGAATCTCTCACAGAAATGAAGTGAGTCAAAAGAAGTCATATAGATGGTAGTAAATCTATTTTTCTAAGTCAGAATCTCAGGTTCTGAATTAAAATATTTATTACATTATATTTTTCTGATCTTTTATTGTTTTTTTACTTTTTCCACTATAGCACACTGTATCCGTGAACATAGTCATGATATGGAGAATATTAGGCAACCATGTAGTACTAAGAAAATGAATGTAGAACAGCAGAAGAAAGGTTCTGAAAACAGAGATGAGAAACCAATTTTGCTTTTTTTATAATTTTGCTAGAGTGCTATGCTTAAGTGGTCACAGGAGAACTTATAGGGGATAAACATAAGAGAGGGAAAGAATACATAAACTGCTGATGCTAAAGAATGAGATTTTTCTAGGATATTACTTAAAATCAGCCATAGAGATTGAGAAAATCATGGGCCAAAGATTTTAGCATAGAACATAGAATGTACAAAACTTGATATTTTTCCTGGATTCCCCCAAACAGGCTTTAAAAATGTGTTTTTCAATACAGCTTTAATCACAATGAATCCTCAGCTAAAATCCCAGTCACCTGAGTCACCTTAATATTTTTGTCTGAATTCAAAGGTCCATTGAGGATATAAAGTAAGGATCAAAGGCATAATGAGGGGGTAGGACGTGATTTTTTTCAGTGGAGAAGGCCTATGAATGAAGAAATATGCCTATATTAAAGGCAAAAGCCAATACATAAAAATTGAAATGGACGTGGAAGAGAGTTGGGAACAAAACTGACAGTATGTCACGGGAAGCAATCTATTGAGACAATCGTGTTTTTTGTTACTTTGCTTGTTGATATGGTCAATTATGTGAAAGGTTTTCCTGATGTTGAACCATCCTTTTATTACTGGTATAAATCTCACCTGTTCATAATGAATAACTCCTGAGAACACTTGCTCTAGTCTTTTTGTTAGTATTCTGTTTAAGATTTTTACATCTATGTTCATTAAGGAGATTGGTCTGTAGTTTTCTTTCTCTGTTTTTGATCTACCTTGCTTTGAGATCAGTACCATATTTGTGTTAGAAAAGGAGTTTGGTAGAACTCCTTCTTTGCATATTATGTCAAATAGTTTGTATAGTATTGGAATTAGTTGTTCATTGAAAGTTTGATAGAAATCACTTGTGAATCCATCTGGTCCTGGGAATTTTTTCTTAGGGAGTTCTTTGATGGCTTGTTCAATTTCTTTCTCTGAGATGGGATTATTTAAGTATTTTATTTCTTCTACTGTTAATCTAGGCAATTTATATTATTATAAATATTCATCCATCTCACTTAGGTTGCTATATTTGTTGTCTTATAATTGAGCATAATAGTTTTTAATGATTTCCTTGATTTCTTCTTCATTAGAGGTGAGGTCTCCCTTTTCATCTTTGATACTGATGATTTGGTTTTCTTCTTTCTGTTTCTTAATTAGATTGACCAGTACTTTGTCAATTTTATTTGTTTTTTTCAAAGTACCACGTTCTAGTCTTATTTATTAATTCAATAATTCTTTTCTTTTCAATTTTATTGATTTCTCCTTTAATTTTTATAATCTCTAATTTGGTCTTTAACTGGTGATTTTTAATTTGTTCCCTTTCCAGTTTTTTGATTTGTATGATCAGTTCATTGATCTTTGCCCTCTCTAATTTGTTAATATATCCTCCCAAGGATATAAATTTCCCCCTGAGTACTGCCTTAGCTGCATCCCACAGAGTTTGGTAGGATGTCTCATCATTGTCATTCTCCTCAGTGAAATTATTGATTGTTTCTATGATTTGTTCTTTAACTAACTGGTTTTGGAGAATCATATTATTTAATTTCCAATTAGTTTTTGATTTGTCTGTCCATGTGCCCTTACTGATTATTATTTTTATTGCATTATAACCTGAAAAAATTACATTTATTATTTCTTCTCTTTTGCATTTGTTTGCCATGTTTCTATGCCCTAGTACATGGTCAATTTTTGTGAATGTACCATGTGCAGCTGAAAAGAAGGTGTATTCCTTTTTGTCCCTATTTATTTTTCTCCAGAAATCTATTAACTCTATTTTTTCTAGGATTTAATTTACCTCTCTTATCTCTTTCTTATTTATTTTTTGGTTTCATTTATCTAGATCTGAAAGAGGAATAATTCGATCTCCCACTAGTATGGTTTTACTTTCTATTTCCTTCTTTAGCTGTGCCAGTTTCTCATTTAGTAATTTGCATGCTCTACCATTTGGTGCATATATATTGAGTACTGTTATTTCCTCATTGTCTATACTGCCTTTTATCAGGATGAAATTACCTTCCTTGTCTCTTTTAATCAGATCTATTTTTACTTTGGCTTTGTCAGAAATCATGATCTCCACTCCTGCTGTCATTTTCTCAGTTAAATCCCAAAAGATTTTGCTCCAGTCATTGACCTTAAACCTGTGTATGTCCACCTGCCTCATATGTGTTTCTTGTAGACAACATATGGTAGGATTTTGGTTTCTAATCCACTCTATTTGCTTCCATTTTATGGATGAGTTCATCCCATTCATATTCAGAGTTATAATTATCAGTTGTGTATTCCTCAACATTTTGGCATCCTCTCCTAGTTCTACCCCTTCTTCTTATGCTATGTCCTTTTAAACCAGTGGTTTCTTTTAAACCAGTCCCCCTTGTCACCTCCCTTGGTTTACTCCCTTTTCCACCTCTCCCTTATTATTCCCTTCTTTTCATTTTTCATGGCCTAATGAACTCACTCTCCCCTCAACTTCTCTCCCTTTTTTGACCTCCCCACTCCCCTGCCCCCCTTTGTTTATCCCTTCAGACTTTCTCAGTAGGGTAAGATAGAATTCTATATCCCAATGGATATAGCTACTCTTCTCTCTCAGGGTTAATTTCGCTGAGGGTATGGTTTAAATATTACCTATTAATGCTCTCTTCTTCTCCTTATAATAGTATTCATCCTCTCCCCTTCCTGTGCCCTCTTTATGTGGTATAGAATATCCTATTTTTCTTATTCATTCAAGTTTCTCTTGGTGACATCTACTATCCACCCACCTTACCCCCCATATCATCTTAGACCATTTAGTACTCCAAACCCTCCCTGTGAATTATTCTTCTAATTACTATAATAGTGAATACAGTTTTTGAAAATTATACATAACATTTCTCCATATAGAAATACAAATAATTTGATCTTATTGAAGCCCTTAAAGAGGCAAATTTAATAATGAGTTTTCTTTCTTTCCCCTCTGTTTCTTATTTATCTTTACATGTTTCTCTTGGGTTTTATGGCTGGATATCAAACTTTCCATTTAGTCCTGGTCTTTTCTATGCAAATACTTGGCAATCTTCTATCTTGTTGAATGCCCATACTTTCCCTGGAAGTATATAGTCAGTTTTGATGGGCAGGTGATCCTTGGTTGTAGACCCAGTTCTCTTGCCTTTCTGAATATCATATTCCAAGCCTTGTGATCTTTTAGTGTGGAGGCTGCCAGATCCTGTGTGATCCTGATTGGTGCTCCTTGATATCTGAATTATCTCTTTCTGGCTTCTTGTAAAAATGTTTCTTTACTTGGAATCTCTTGAATTTGGCTATTGTATTCCTTGGGGTTATCTTTTGAGGGTTTAGTGTAGAGGGTGATCTATGGATCCTTTCAATTTCTACTTTGCCCTCTTGTTGAAGAACATCAGGGCAGTTTCCTTGGATAATTTCTTATAGCATGGAGTCCAAATTTCTATTAATTTCTGCTTTTTCAGGAAGACCAATGATTCTCAAATTGTCTCTTCTAGACCTGTTTTCTTGATCTCTCATTTTCTCAGTGAGATATTTCCTGTTTCCTTCTATTTTGTCAGTCTTTTGATTTTGCTTTATTAGATCTTTCTGTCTTGTGAGATCAATGGCTTGTACTTGCCCAATTCTGGTTTTTAGAGACTGTTTTTCTGCTATGGTCTTTTGATTTTCTTTTTCCATTTGGTCTATTATTTTTCATGGTTCCTTGCTATTTAATTATAATTTCATTTGATTTTTGGGCATCTTTCTCCAATTGGGAGTTTCTTTCTTTTTGAGCTATTTCTCACTTTTCTTACCAAATCTCTTCCATCTTTCTCATGATCTCAGATTTGAACTCTTCAAGAGCTTGTGACCAATTTTCATTTTTTTGCGATGTTTTGGATGTGATTACTTGTTTGTTCTCCTCTGCTGTTTCCTCCATTGTCTGGATTTTTTCTGTGTAAAAGTTATTGTGTGTTAAAGATTTCTTCTTAATCTTTCTCTTTGAAGGTTCTTGGGCCTGGCTTGCCATTATTATTATGCTTTTTCTCTTTCTCAGTCAGATGTCTGGGTGAGGCAGACAGACTGATTGTGGAGCAGTTTTTGTCTGAGTCACAGTGCTGTGTGGCCCTCACAGTTTTATCCTTGCTCCCATGTTTGGTCTGAGCTCTTTAGGCTCCTTAGGTCTCAAGGCCAGCTGTTCTCAGGGTCAAGCCTCTTGGTGGTCCCCTTGCTTGCTCCTCCGCCCAAGGCTCCTTCAACAGTCTCAGGGCTCTTTCCATAGTCATGCACTCCTCTGCACTGGGTCTCCACCCAAGGTCTGGGCCTTTGCTCAAGGTATGTGTTCAAAATCTGAATTCTTTAGCCTTTTGGGATCTTAAGTCTTGCTGCTCTCAGGAGCAGGACCTGGTTATCATAAGTAGATGCCAAGAACTTAATGAATGCCCCAAACTTGCTCTAACTCTTGTGAGCTTGCTTTGGCACTGTAGGTGGTGTATGTGTGTGTGGGTTCCACAGCTCGTGTTTTAGTGAGAGCTATTTCACCCCCTTATAGTATGGAAACGCCCAGATCCCATGTACCTTCAATGCTGCACCCTTTTGTGGGGTCCCTTCATTTGTCTGGATTTGGTTTTTGTGTCCTCTTGAGGAGTCATGTATATGTGGGTTAGAAGAGGTTAAGCACACTGCTTCTACTCTGCCACCATCTTAACCCAGAAGCCATAGATTGATTATTATTGATAATCCAATTAAAAAAATAATTTGCATCTATATATTGCTTTAAGGTTTGTGAAAAGCTCAACATGCAGAATTTTATTATATCTTCATAATAAACTTGTGAGTTAGGTACTAAGGATGTTGTCCCATTTTGCAGACAAAGACTCTAAAGCCAAGAGTGAATACATGGATTGTTCACTATCAGACATTTAATCAGTATCAGAAGTAAGATTTGAAACCCTATCTTAGAGGATTAAAAATTCAGAATTTTTCATTTCAAGTCATGAATTTTTCCTTAAGTTAAAGGTATTTGATGCAATCTGATGAAAAAGATTTATCAAATGTGAATCTAATTTCTCTTAGAGGTACCATAAAGTAATGTGCCGAAAGACAAACCCAACATTTTGCTGTGAAACACTAGAGCTCACTTAAAATATATGTGTGATAACGGAAACTCATTCCTAGATTTTCTCAACATTTTGATAAAGGCCTATTTCATTCTATTATTCTGTTTTCCTACTAAAATACTGCATTTTTGTAGAAGATTTTCCTATAATTACACATTAAAATAATTTCTTGAAAGGAACCTAATTATGCAACAACATTATCTATTCATAACCTTCTGAATTTCTGATTATCTTGAATTGATTATATTTGTGATGAAGTAAGGAATTTCTGTTCATGGTATGTTAAATTTTTTCCCCCCAATAACCACCAAGGGAATAGGTAACTGAAAAGAAATATGTTGATCTCTAGTCAATGATCCTGTCTGGACTAGCTATCAATCCAGTAATGATAGCATGCATGTTTACTCTCTCTACCATAGTAATTTACAAATCCATCCTGTAAAATGTTCATGAAAAATGCCTAGAAGAATAAAATAAAAACTTAGCAAAACAAGTTTTTTAACAACATGTATTTAATGATTTTGGTATGTACTCTTTGAGAAACCTAATATTTCAAAAATAACTACTTCAAAAAATAGGTTATATTTAACTGGACATAAATGAAATGAAGCACCTAATGTACCACTGAAATAGATGCCATTTTTAACATATCCATATATGCACCAGCTCACAATGAATTATAGAGCAAGAATGTAGTTAAAGTTCATAATTTTATTCCCCTCTTCAGTACTTCCCTGTAAAGCATATTAACAATCTTTTCAAAATAAAAAATTAAAAACTCCAACAAAAAACAGTTTTTCAGTTCCCTTAGAGAAGATCAAAAGCCCATCCCCAATATCTTTACTTTGTGCATCACATGCAATCAATAATAGTAGTAAAACAATGTTTACTGGAAATCTCATTTATTGGACCTGGAAGAAAGAAACATTCAGGAACCATTATTGCTGAAACTGTGTTATGCTCTCTTCTGGCTTCTCCAAATAAGAACTTTCTTTATATAGAGTTTGAAAAAATATTGCCTGGGTAAAGTTCACTACCTAAATGTCCCACATATGAGATACTTAAGCAAACCTAAAAACATCCCACAAAACTCAACAAATCTTCACTCATTCCTTGCCAGGATTTGAATAGAATTCTCTGTATCCTTCCCCTGACTGTTAAAGTTGTGACCTCTACTCTGATTTGTCACTAAAAAACACAGGTATATTCTTATTTGGAATATTTTCAAATCTTGAGATTGGGCAAAGAATCAATTAAGGAACACTTTCTGTATGTACTCCATTTCCAATTTACTGAAACTAAATGACTATTAAACTCCTTTAGGAAGGAGGGAAATAAGGGGAAGAGAGGGAGAATTTTAATGTTTCATTTACCATACTTCAGACTGGTCAGTGCTTACACAATCAACTCAGATGTCTTGTGTAAACTTTGCAAAGAATGCAATTCTGACCTATCCCATTGCCTGCTTTTTTAGCAACCCATTAATTTTATTTTCACCCCAGCAGCATTATAGTTATTTGTAAAGCAACTGATTCCCACTGTTATATTAAAATGAAGATCTGCTATCTTTTAGATGTATAGGTAGATGGAGTACGGAGAGAGGATAGGATGACACCTCTCTCTCCTATAATAGTTGCCCAGGTAGGATCCGTTAGGTCAATGGATGATATCCCTTCAGGACCCACCTGGGGTTAATTGGTATTATTAAATTGGGCTCTTCAGCTTGATAACAGTTGGTAATCTGACTGTGTGACTCCCTTCCCAAATAAACTATGAATAATCAATTCAGGAAGGTACCTTAAAACTTTAAATATATTTGACAAGAACAATAATGGTAAGGGAAAGAGGTATTAGGAGACACTACTTTAAATTGATACTAATAAATCTCTAACTGCAGACAAATGAAGGAATCAAGATGATAGCTTCTCTCTGGTACAGCCTGGCCAGGGCTAAACCAGAACAGGCAAACTGCTGTGAAATCTTCAGCTTCTTCTTCAGTAGGTCTTATGCCTAATCAGTTGAGATTTCCACCCTTTGTCCACTCTCTTCTTCTTTGCCTGCCCACTTCCCGGATCCCTCCTGGGCCCTGGGAAACCTAGATGACTAAGATGATTACTTCCATGAAACAGAGATGATGGTCTAATACAAGTTGATGAAGGTACAGGAAACACAGGAGGAGCTTGCAGGGTTGAGTTTGCAAGTCTCTATTTCCCAAAGACCAGGATCCACACTGATCTCCAGCCTCATGGAGGGGTAAAATACCCCAGAACCTCTGTCAGGGTTCTCAACTGCTCTCTCCTGAGTCCACATGCCTCTCTGGAAACATTCCATCCAATTGATTCACCTGTCAATCAACAGTGAACTTCAAGCTCCCAGAGATTCAATATAACACCACTAAGTACTAATTAATTCAACAAAATAATTTAAATTTAAATCATAAAAAATAGAAATACCAGGGCTGCTAAATTCCCTAAAGTACAAAATCTCACCAAATAGCTTCTTTATTCTTTTTCTCCATCCAATGTAATTTTATCTCTTTTATTCCCCAAGGCACTGTATCTTAAGTTGACAGTTCTATCAATAGTGTATTAGTGCCCCATTTTCCCATGTACCCTCCAATATTTATCATTCTTTTGTTATATTAGTCAGTGTGACAAGGTGTGAGGTGGTTCTCAGAGTTGTTTTAATTTGAATTTTTGTAATTGATGATAATTTGGACTATTTTTTCAAATACTGGCAATTTCATTTACAACTGAACAATGATTCATTTCATTCCAAACTCCCCAGGTATATGAAACTAAATCACTCCTACTTTTGCTCTGGAACTTTGGTTCAGGGAAAAATTGTTCCTTTATTTTCAGTCCTGCCAAACTCTTCATGGCTCAACTTGGGGTTTTCATGAAGATATTGGAGTGGCTTGCCATTTCTTTCTCCAACCCCTTAGTATAGTTGAATCAACTGAGGCAAAAAGGTTTAAGTGATATAACCTGAAATAAAGAAAACTACCAAATTAATAATAAGGGTCTTTAATTGAGGCAAAGGGGTTATAATCCAGGACCAATAAAGCACCAAAGTATAGAAATACTGATTTAGGGGAGAAGACAGGGTTTAAATACCCTTCAACAAGGGTAACTCTTAGAGGGTGCAGCACCCAGGAAGAATATGTTGTTTGATAAAATAGATAAAAGATTGATGAGTGCTAACATCTGGCCAGAAGAAGGGGTCATCAAGAGGAAATGTTTAAAGAAACAGCAGGATCAGTTTTTAACTCGTGTGGACCAGCCATCCTGTGTGAGTTCAATTTGTCTTTCTTGAATTAGGGTTAGGTCAGCTCATAGCTAGCTGCATTCAACATTCTCCCTTTTTGGTCAAGTGAACTTTATCAATAACCAAGGGAAGTATCAAGGAGTTTGATGAGCTGCTAGACCATGTCAGGGTCCCTGGTCTCAAGTTTTGCTGAACAAACAAGACAACATCTGAAAAGGAAAAACAGGAAAATGGCAACAGTTGGTGGCCAGGATTTCTGGAATATTTTTCTAGGGTGGGAGCCCAGGTCCACAGGAAAGAAGCCAAATAATCATAAATGCACCAGTGGTTGAGGGATTATGTTCTATACCACTATGAAAAGCCAGATTTTCACACTAAGGGGTCATAGGTAGGGAATGAACTGCCCCCAATGTCTACTTAATAGGTATATTTTATCTTGAATCATAGATGTCCTTTGTAGCTATCTGTTCTTCTGCAAAAAAATTTCCATGGAACATCCAAGAAGTTCTTAGAGAAATTCAGAAAGGCCTTTTTTAAAAATAGTTTTGCTTCTTTTGCTTCATATTTGTATGGAGTGGAAATTGAGGGGACCCTGAAAATTCCAAGGTTTACCCTCTTCAGCCACCACTNGAGTGGAAATTGAGGGGACCCTGAAAATTCCAAGGTTTACCCTCTTCAGCCACCACTCAAGAAAACCTGGAAGCCATTTCAAAATGAAATACTTTAGGAGAGGGAGAGAGAGAGACAGAGAGAGACAGAGAGACAGAGAGAGAGGTGAGGCTCCAAGTTATAAGCTCCAAAATTAAAAAAGCCAAAAAACTAAAGCAAAAAGCAAAAAAAGGCCCAGCTTACAGAGACACCCCTTATATATAGGAAAATACAACCATCAGGCTAAATGGCATCATTCTGACACATTCATCTTGGTCATGGTCCAGCCTTCCAGAATGGAGGTAACCTACAAATTAACCTTTCTAACAAAATGGTCAAGGGTCAGAATCAGGTTGTAATCTGTGTACAAACTCAGATACACTTTATGATATATTTTGGGTGCAGGAACTTCTAGCCCACCACCTATTCTCTTGGGCAGGCATCCCTTTGAATGCAAATTGCACAGGCTGAGTGAGTAAGAGGTGAGGGGGAATGGATAAGAGTACAAAATTAAAGTAGCCAATATCTATACATCTAATATATCCCTCCTGAGGTGGATCTAATATCTCCCCTGAGGTGGGTATTAATCAACACTTACAACACTTTACCATTTAGTTATCATCTAGTTACCTTTAACTTTTTCTATAAAAGTATATTATAACTTTTCTATAATCCTATAAAGGTATTATTATTATAATTATTTCTATATAGAACAAATGAATTCTATAATATAATAACTAATCAATCCTATAACATAATATGCATAAAAATAACATCATAAAACATCATAACATACATTAACATTTACCTATTATATCCTGTTTCAAAATTTTATGTACAAGAAACCTTTTATTTTAATGCAAAGTTCAGTTTCCTTAAAATAAGGTTCATTTGTAGTAATCATTGAAGTAATCCATTGTTTTTGTAAATATAGTCTCATTGCCCAATTGTCCATCTGTAGTCATCTTCTTGAATTTCAATGTCCATAAAAAAGTGTCCAGTTGTTTCTGTGATATTGTCCTTGATTGTAGTCACTCACTTTAGATGGCAGGTACTCTTTTCATGTGTGAACAATGGATCCACAATGTTCTCTCTCCTATTTTGATAGCTGTAAGGTTTGTTGATAGTACTTGAAATGGATCTTCCCAGGCTGGCTAAGTTCCTACAGTGTCTTGAAAGTTCATCATATATACTATATCTCCAGGATATAGATCATGTAAAGAAAAGTCTGTAGGTTGAGGTTGAACTACAGCTCCTGATTCATGCAGTTCTTTTATCCTGGTTTGTAAAACTCTTATATATGTAGCAATTGTTGCATCTCCAGCTAACATCAAACTATAAACAAGGCTAAATGTCTTTGCTTGCATAGGTGAATGACCAGATAACATTTCCAATGGTGAAATGTTCAAATCTCCTCTTTGCCTAGTTCTTAAATAAAACAAAGCTAATGGTAATGTATCAGGCCATTTCAAATGAGTTTCAGTACATAATTTTCATGTCATTTCCTTTAATTCCCTGTTTTTCTTTCTACTTGTCCTAAGCTCTGTGGGTGGTATGGTACATGAAATTTTGGTGTTATATCTATGCAAGAATATAATTGGGAATAAAACAGCATCTGTAAAATGTGTTACCCTATCTAAACCAATTATTGCTGGTAAACCAAATCTAGGTATAATTTCTTTTAATAAGATTTTGGATACAAATGCTGCCATTGCTCAAGCTATTGGAAATGCCTCTAGCCATCTGGTTAGCTGGTCTACTATAACTAAACAAAATTTGTAATGTCCCATTTTTGGCATTTTTATAAAGTGAATTTGTAGATGCTAAAATGGTGTATATGTTAAAAGATATCCCCCAAATTATTTTCCTTGAAAGCTATTATGGTTATAGGCTTGGCAAGTTGCACAAGCTGCATATACTTTTGAGGTAGTTTGTTATGCCAGGGGCTATCCATACATTCTTGACCTAATTTGTTGATAAAATGTTCTTGGAAGTATTGGTTTACCTTCTGATGTCACCCACACCCCATTCATTTGCTTGGCTTTAAAATTCTGTTTTCATTTCTTGATTCCTTCCTCATTGCATGCCTGGGATAAATCTGTTTCATTTATGATTGATAAGTTCAAAATTAACTCAGGACCTTTCATTGCTGCTAGTTTGGCTGCTATATCTGCTCTATGATTCCCTCTTGATACTGTTATAAGTAAGAGAGGATTTTAACATGTCCGATTGGTCTAAAAGGGAGAGTGGCAAGAGGATAAAGATTATTGAATACTAGAAGTAGAGGTCAGACAGTTAACTGGGGTTTGAGCTGAGTTTTTCTCTGTTTTGACCTGGACGGACTGGCTGCTTTTCCTTGATTGCTGATTCAACCCTGATTTCCCATGCTACCTGCTTACCAGTTGCTTGCTGCGATCCACTGAGTTCCTGGTGTGATCCTGAAACATCTAGGCCATCTGTCTGTAAGATCAGGTCTAGGTTCCTCATGAATCTAAGATCTCTCCTTGGGTCCTGATAATCTGTCATAGACAATTACATTTATTACTATCAAAGAGGATTTGGTTTAGTGTAGGCTTATCTAGATTAGGGACTGGGATCTTTAGACATTTTAGTAAGGGTTAGTATAGACTCTCTGAAGACTTGAGGAACAAATTTAGATCTGGAGGGGATTTAGGTAGTTATTTTAGTGTTAGGGTTACCCAACATTCCCATTTTACCTTTCCCGGTTAAAAATAAATACAGCATCCATCCCTGTCATTGAGTGGTCTGTATGTATCATCTCAGAGTCAGGCTCTATCTGCATTGGGCTCTGTTGGCCTTCTCAACCAGTTAATTTTCTGATACTGGCCCTATCTGAACCATCTGGTCCCATCCTCAAATCACCCTCTTACAATACAAAATCAGTTCCAACTGTATGTGCCAAGCAATGAACTACTGCCAGTATGTGAGGTAATTGGAGAGCTACAAGAACATCGTTTATGATCTTTGTGTTTGTTATCATTTTGTCTGATGATGTTAAAAATCCACATTGTAACAAAAGAGTTCCCACAGCATGGAATATACCAAAAGCATACTTTGAATCTGTATAGATAGTAACTTTTGTATGTCTTGCTATCAGACAGGCTTGCTTTAATGCTATTAATTCTATTGCTTGTGCAATCAGATTAGATTGGAGTGATGCTGACCATATAGTTTCAAATTCTGTTACTACTGCTGCCCCTGTATACCTTATTCCATCTCTCATAAATGATGAGTTTATTTTTATAATAAATATAATTTTTATAAAGTATATTTTATAAAAAAAATTATTTTTATAACAAGAGTCTCTTTAGCATTCCTTGCACCTGGCCTGGAAGAGAAGTTCATTTATGAGCTTCACTTCACTTTACCAAGGAAGATACTTTTGATTACCTCTATCAAAAGTATCTGAAACAGCTTTGAACCTGTATTTCTATAGTTTTCCCTTTAATTTTGTAGCTTGCCCATTATTATTTTAACACTTTGGACCAATATCTCACACCCCATAACAAGATAAGGTAAAATGCATATATGATTTAGATATAGAAAGTGACATGATAGCTAAATTAGAGGAACACATAATAGTTACCTGGCAGATCTTTGGAGAAGGGAAGAATTTATGACCAACAAGAGATAGAGAGTATTATGTGAATTTAAAAATCTGTCTAAAAATGTAAAAGATGTAAAATGAATAATTTTGGTTTTATTACATTAAAAAGCTTTTGAACAAACAAAATTAAACTAAAATTAAAGAAAGTGTGTCAATAATTTAATAAGTTGCAATTCTTCCTGCCATCATCCTCAGAGTGCTTGTTCATGTGAATAGTCATATTTTCTCAGAATGTCCTGAGACTATCCCAATCTCCTGATTAAATGCCAGGAGTTTATTTATCTAGGTCTCTGTGATGATCTGCCTGGGGAGATCCATTTGAAAAGGTTTAGTCCACTCATGTGGGGCTCTGAATCTAGTGAAATCTAATTGTTCCTGACACAAGCTGGTCATAAAGGATTGGGGAATATGGATGTAGAAGTATAGATCAAGCTCATCAAACTAGGTATTTTACAATCTAGGCAACATGCCATGATTTTTTCTGTCTTTCCCTAGTCCTCATAGCTCATTTTGTTTTCACCTAATATATTGTTTTTTACTTTTATTAATCTATTAGTAACAAATGAACATATTTCAAAACTATTTTATTTTACATAATTTCAAGCATAAAATAGTATAAATTTTGAGGCAATGGCAGATTTTAAAATATTCACTGCTATATTTCTTATTAGCATTACCTGAATTTTAGTTTTCTGTTACTTTTTTTTTTCAAACCCTTACCTTCATCATGGAGCCAATACACAGTATTGTACACAAGGCAGAAGTGCAGTAAGGGCTAGGCAATGGGGGTTAAGTGACTTGCTCAGGGTCACACAGCTGGGAAGTGTCTGAGGCCGGATTTGAACCTAGGACCTCCTGTCTCTAGGCCTGGCTCTCAATCCACTGAGCTACCCAGCTGCCCCCTCCCCCATTACTTTTTAATGGAGTATAATTTGTTTAATGTTTTCCATTGCTCAGACCTTAAGTGTGTGTCTGACTTTTCAGAATTACAAATAAGATTTCTATGAAATCTTAGCATTTTTTGGAATGTTTTATTATACTTTCAGGATCTATAACCAACAAAGGGATTAAGGGATCAAAAATATAATTCTGAAGTTTAACAAAAATTGAATGAGAATACCTCCACTTAATGAAGGTCAGACACATACATATATAGTAACTCGTGCTAAGTTCAGCAAATAGGAGAACAGAATATAGGATGGGGCATATGATACATGATAGCAATTAAGGTATAGAAAGTAGCGACTTAGCAATTAGGAAAACACAGATGTTCCATGTACATCATGGAAATGTCTGGCTGTCCAGACCTTACATATTTTAAAGAATATACAGGTTATTTTCATCTTCACAATTAACAGGATATCTATTGATAATATAAGGAAGGCGTCTGTTAAGAAAATACAGCTATGTTTTATGGTTTATTGATGGAAGGTGTCAGGTGCCTGGAAGCCAATTAATGCATTCTCAGACCTCTATTGTCTAAACTGCTTTATGGCTGTCAGAAGCTGGTCTTAGATAAGAGTCAGAAGTACCTTGCTTAGAGATTTAGCCTCACATAAATCTCCTTAGAACAGTGTAACTGGCTCTCTCTGAGACTTCTTTTCTGATTTCTTGCCTTGGTGGGCCAAAAGTGGCCTGAGGTCCTTTCAGCATTCAAACAAAATGGCAATCTTTTCTATTCTACCTCAAATTACATTTTTCTGAACAGAGGCATCTAGGTGGTACAGTAGTTAGAGAGCAGTAGGCTTAGTGTCAGGAAGACCTGCTGTAGCCTTATACACTTACTAGTTGTGAGATCCATGGCTAACTCATTTAACCTCTGTAGCCTCAGGCTCCTCAGCTATCAAATGAGGATAATAACACCCGTATGATATGATTATAGTGAAGGAGAAATCATAATACTGAGAAAATATTTAGCACAGAGTAGGTGTTTGTTAAATCCTTTTTCCCTTTCTCCTTTTTCTGCCAAATTGCATTGCACTCTCTTTTTAAAATATATCATGAACTGTAGAAATTCATACCCTTTTCTCACCTTGTCCCCTACACCTGAAATTCCATCTTTCCCTCTCTTATGCTATTTAAGTTAATAAACCAATTCAAGAATAATCATTTAGAGAACATTTACAATAAACCAGTCAAGTACTATGTTAAGGGTTAGATCAAATTCCAGTGTTATTTCCCCACAAAAATCCAAAATTTGAAAGAGAAGGAACCTTATAGATAGCCCAGTCCAATCCCTCCACAGGATTTCCTCCAATGAGTAAATGCAGCCCCAAAAGCCTATTACATGCCTAAAGTCACTCAGCTATTAGATGGTGGGAAAGGGACTCAAACTTTTATCTTCTGCCTATGAGTCTAGCACTCTGCTCACTATACCACAACATGTACACATGAAGTAGTGATTTCTGATATAAATAATAAATATAATAATATAATAAACAATAACATTTCACACTGTGTTGTATATCTCCTCAATATACTTAACCTGTCTTATTGTTTAAGATTATCTGTATATGTGCCTTTTTCTTTATTATGCTATCAGTTCAATGATAGTAGAAACTATTTAAACACAAAGGCTAAACCTCTTGGAACCTACTAGAATGCTTCTGAACACATCACCTTCTTACAGGTATTTGTGGAATTTGATTTGATTAACTTTAATCTTTCATTAGCACTTTGCTTAGACTATTACAATAGGTTACTCACTGATTCCCTTTTTTTTTTTTTTAATTTTAAACCCTTGTACTTTGGTGCATTGTCTCATAGGTGGAAGATTGGTAAGGGTGGGCAATGGGGGTCAAGTGACTTGCCCAGGGTCACACAGCTGGGAAGTGGCTGAGGCGGGGTTTGAACCTAGGACCTCCTGTCTCTAGGCCTGACTCTCACTCCACTGAGCTACCCAGCTGCCCCCTGATTTCCTTTTTTTTTGAAGCTTCCTCTTTTCCAATTCATCTTTCAGAATGGTGACAAATAATTTCAATGGATTTACATTGTGCACAGTAGGAAAAATACACTCTTTTCATAGTCTCTCCAAAATTTGACTCTAATCTTTCTCTCTTTAATAGTTAATTTCTTATTTCCCATTGTTTCATTCTATTCATTTCCTCTAAGAACTTTTTTTAAAAGTAAAAAGATAATTTGAAGAGGCAAGAACATGAACAATTGAGAAGTGGAAGACAGAGTTGCATTCTCCTAAGAGGTAGCAACTGACAGAAGCCATTTAGAAGTTCTATGAGAGGGCAGCTGGGTAGCTCAGTGGATTGAGAGTCAGACCTAGAGACTGGAGGTCCTAGGTTCAAATCCGGCCTCAGACACTTCCCAGCTGTGTGACCCTGGGCAAGTCACTTGACCCCCATTGCCCACCCTTACCACTCTTCCACCTAGGAGCCAATANATTCCACGTACCTTCCACGCTGTGCCCTGTTGTGGGGTTCCTCCGTTCGTCTGGACTTGTTTTTATGTCCCCTTGAGGAGTTTTGTGTGTTTCGGTCAGGAGAGGTTTAGAGCTGCTTCTTACTCTGCCGCCATCTTAACCCGGAACCCCCCTCCCCCATTACTTTTTAATGGAGTATAATTTGTTTAATGTTTTCCATTGCTCAGACCTTAAGTGTGTGTCTGACTTTTCAGAATTACAAATAAGATTTCCATGAAATCTTAGCATTTTTTGGAATGTTTTATTATACTTTCAGGATCTATAACCAACAAAGGGATTAAGGGATCAAAAATATAATTCTGAAGTTTAACAAAAATTGAATGAGAATACCTCCACTGAATGAAGGTCAGACACATACATATATAGTAACTCGTGCTGAGTTCAGCAAATAGGAGAACAGAATATAGGATGGAGCATATGATACATGATAGCAATTAAGGTATAGAAAGTAGCGACTTAGCAATTAGGAAAACACAGATGTTCCATGTACATCATGGAAATGTCTGGCTGTCCAGATCTTACATATTTTAAAGAATATACAGGTTATTCTCATCTTCACAATTAACAGGATATCTATTGATAATATAAGGAAGGCGTCTGTTAAGAAAATACAGCTGTGTTTTATGGTTTATTGATGGAAGGTGTCAGGTGCCTGGAAGCCAATTAATGCATTCTCAGACCTCTATTGTCTAAACTGCTTTATGGCTGTCAGAAGCTGGTCTTAGATAAGAGTCAGAAGTACCTTGCTTAGAGATTTAGCCTCACATAAATCTCCTTAGAACAGTGTAACTGGCTCTCTCTGAGACTTCTTTTCTGATTTCTTGCCTTGGTGGGCCAAAAGTGGCCTGAGGTCCTTTCAGCATTCAAACAAAATGGCAATCTTTTCTATTCTACCTCAAATTACATTTTTCTGAACAGAGGCATCTAGGTGGTACAGTAGTTAGAGAGCAGTAGGCTTAGTGTCAGGAAGACCTGCTGTAGCCTTATACACTTACTAGTTGTGAGATCCATGGCTAACTCATTTAACCTCTGTAGCCTCAGGCTCCTCAGCTATCAAATGAGGATAATAACACCCGTATGATATGATTATAGTGAAGGAGAAATCATAATACTGAGAAAATATTTAGCACAGAGTAGGTGTTTGTTAAATCCTTTTTCCCTTTCTCCTTTTTCTGCCAAATTGCATTGCACTCTCTTTTTAAAATATATCATGAACTGTAGAAATTCATACCCTTTTCTCACCTTGTCCCCTACACCTGAAATTCCATCTTTCCCTCTCTTATGCTATTTAAGTTAATAAACCAATTCAAGAATAATCATTTAGAGAACATTTACAATAAACCAGTCAAGTACTATGTTAAGGGTTAGATCAAATTCCAGTGTTATTTCCCCACAAAAATCCAAAATTTGAAAGAGAAGGAACCTTATAGATAGCCCAGTCCAATCCCTCCACAGGATTTCCTCCAATGAGTAAATGCAGCCCCAAAAGCCTATTACATGCCTAAAGTCACTTAGCTATTAGATGGTGGGAAAGGGACTCAAACTTTTATCTTCTGCCTATGAGTCTAGCACTCTGCTCACTATACCACAACATGTACACATGAAGTAGTGATTTCTGATATAAATAATAAATATAATAATATAATAAACAATAACATTTCACACTGTGTTGTATATCTCCTCAATATACTTAACCTGTCTTATTGTTTAAGATTATCTGTATATGTGCCTTTTTCTTTATTATGCTATCAGTTCAATGATAGTAGAAACTATTTAAACACAAAGGCTAAACCTCTTGGAACCTACTAGAATGCTTCTGAACACATCACCTTCTTACAGGTATTTGTGGAATTTGATTTGATTAACTTTAATCTTTCATTAGCACTTTGCTTAGACTATTACAATAGGTTACTCACTGATTTCCTGTTTTTTTGAAGCTTCCTCTTTTCCAATTCATCATTCAGAATGGTGACAAATAATTTCAATGGATTTACATTGTGCACAGTAGGAAAAATACACTCTTTTCATAGTCTCTCCAAAATTTGACTCTAATCTTTCTCTCTTTAATAGTTAATTTCTTATTTCCCATTGTTTCATTCTATTCATTTCCTCTAAGAACTTTTTTTAAAAGTAAAAAGATAATTTGAAGAGGCAAGAACATGAACAATTGAGAAGTGGAAGACAGAGTTGCATTCTCCTAAGAGGTAGCAACTGACAGAAGCCATTTAGAAGTTCTATGAGAGGGCAGCTGGGTAGCTCAGTGGATTGAGAGTCAGACCTAGAGACTGGAGGTCCTAGGTTCAAATCCGGCCTCAGACACTTCCCAGCTGTGTGACCCTGGACAAGTCACTTGACCCCCATTGCCCACCCTTACCACTCTTCCACCTAGGAGCCAATACACAGACGTTAAGGGTTAAAAAATGTAAAAAAATAAATAAAAAATAAAAAAATAAATGCTTGAAAAAAAAAAGAAGTTCTATGAGGCTGGAGATGAAAAAGTTCTATAAGGCTGGAGATTGAGGAAAATCATGTGAAAAGGTACTGAGTAAGGAGATACAGTTTTATTTTGAAGTAGGTCAATATGATGATAATGTAAAGCATTTGCATGGGAGTAACATCAAATATATCTGTAAATGTTGGAGACACACTACACTACACTACACACACACACATAGACACACACATATGTATGTATGTATTAACTCATCTCACTTTCTGGCTTCTCAATTAGAAAATAAAAGAAAAAAATCTTACATTATAGTTAGCCATCATCTAGTAAAACAAATTTCCTACATTGGTCAAGTTCAAAATGTACGTCTCCTTTTGTATTTTAAGTACTGTGTTGCTTGGAATTCAGGGAAGTCCCATTTAACTTCCTATGGACATGTGGGGGACTTTGAAACTATATTCCCTGTGATTCAATGGGTTTCTGGTTTCTGATGTGATAACATCAGACAACAGGAACCAACATAGAGTGCAGCTTAAATTCAGAAGTCAGGCTTGAGATGCTCTCTCTCTGGCATACTAGACTGAGGGAAGATGGGTGGAGATATGGACAGGCGGCATTTTTGAAGTAGTCAGGCATGATCATATATATTTTTCCAACATGGCTTTAATTAAAATAATAATTTCCCTCATAACATCAGCCTTTATCATTTTTAATCCTTACAGTACATTATCTTTTCAGAAGGAGATGAGTGGCATACTTCATTTTCATTCTTCCAGAACTATGGCTTGATATCAATCATAAATTAATTGATATTAAGCATTAATCATAATGATATTAACCATAAATTAATTGAATAAAGTTAATAATTTATATTAAATATAACTTGTTTAGCTATGCCCAAACTCATAGGCATTGTATTTGTTTCCAGTTCTTTGCCACAAGAAAAAGAGTTATCATAAATATTTTTCTATGTAATGATAATTTTCCTCTTTCTTTTGGGAGATAGAATAGTAATGTTAGTGCTGGGTCAAAGCTTGGAGATTTGTTTAAGGAGGAATGTTTGGTATCAAATTGCTATCAATATTGGCTGAACCAATCAACAATTCCCTCAATATTACATTAATATACCTGTTTTACTTTAGCTCCTCCAATTTTTATAATGTCCTCCATTTACTATCTTTAATAGTTCTATGGTTGTAATTGGTACTTCAGATTTGTTTAATTTGTATTTCACTAATTATTAGTAATTTGGAGTATTTTTCATATATATGTGAATACCTTGTATTTTAAAAAAAAACTTTCCATATTTTCATTCATCAAATGATGAATGTCTTTTCAACATATACATTAAAATATGTTCAATATATAACGTGGATATGTAAGTTTTATCTGAGATATTTATTTTATGTTTCCCTTCCCCCATATTTTGGCACAAACTTTTAGTTTTCAAACATTCAAAATTATCCACTGTGCTGTCTATGGCTTTCTTTATCCCTCATTTCACCATAAACTCTTCCCCAAGTATAGATTTAAAGGAGTTTCAGGATCCTCTAATTTACTTTTGGTGTTTTATATATATTTGAGTGAACCCCAGAATGCAAGGCCTCTGGGTAGCCATTAACTTAGAAGCAACAAGACATATAGTTTTTCTCCTCAGTATGAACTCAATCCATTTTTTCCCAAGTTACCAGATGTCTTGCCAGGAATTACTGGTGCAAGAATTCCATGAGAAACCTAATTAGGGAATCACCAATTGACATATTGATCTTTTACCTATAGAAACTCCTGTTGAGAATCACTGAAGTAGTTCATTTCCATTATCCTTATCTTGTGAATCATTACTTATCATTGTTTCTGTTTGAAGATCACCTAATCCTTTTACTTATGTCATTTACACTATAAATTGTAGACCCCAACCCAATAAACTTTGTCACTGCTGAGAAGCTGTCTGTGTAGTTCTTAGTCAGAACAGGTCCTCCTGTAAGTCTAATATACATCCTTCTTAGCCTGGCTTGATGACCCACAAAGCTGTTTGCAGTCAGACTCTGTCATGTATATGTATTTATATTTACAGATAAGTATAGAAGTATAGATACATAGATATAGATAAATGAGCATATATATACACACACATATATATATATATATTTGAAGTTTATCTTCATGAGATTTTAATTTATACTTTGTTTCTTCTTGGATCCTTTTAAGCAAAGGAGATAGGATTTTATCTAAGAATAACCTAACAAAACTGAGTATAATATTCCTTTGAGGAGAAAAATGGATAATTAATAAAACAGAGGTGTTTAAAGCAATCCTGCTAAAAAGTCTAGAGTTATGGGCAGCTAGGTGCCTCAGTGAATAGAGATTCTGGACTAGAGGTTGCAGATCTTTGTTTGAAATCTGACTTAGTCACTTCCTAGCTATGTGACCCTGGCCAAGTCATTATAATTGCCTAAACCTTACCACTCTTTTCCTTGGAAGCAATACACAGTATTGATTCTTAAACAGAAGGTAAGGGTTTTAAATATGTATGTATATATACATGTATATGTATATATGTACACAAAATAATTATATATAAAGAGTAGAGATGAATAGAAAATTTCAAGAGAAGTATAAAATGGTAAACCTGAAAGAGAAATAATATGAGATGTATTGTGGTTAAACTTCCTATTTCTGTGTGGTAAAATGATATCAATAACTCCTAATAAATTTATCATTATTAGAATAGTTAGAAAGAATGTACATAGGGGACATGTACTGGAATAGAATATGATAGGATGATATAAAAATTAAGGAATGAGAAAATGATATTCTAGGAGTAAGTGGAAGAGAGGATGAATATTATCTCACCAAAAGAGGCACAAAATGGAGAGTTTTTGCAGTAGAGTGGAAAACAGGGTGTGTTGCAGGCAATACTTGAACCTCAATATGATCCAAATTTGTTGAAAGAGGGAATAACATAAACACCAAGTTGGACAAAGAAATCTGTCTTACCAAACCAAGAAGTAGGAAGTGAAGTGGATGAAACAAATAGGGAGATGATAGACATGAGGGGAGACTAATGGAGGCTGTACTCAGACTTTTAGGAGGGTGATGATTCATATGAGAAGAGGGAGTTACTCTTGGAATTGCCCTAAACCGATGAAATTAAAAATCTAGTAGAAAGAAAAAAGTCCCTATTAGCTTTTGTAGTTACCAAGTTATATTGTATTCCCTCATCTTGTTCTTCTCAATCTTTGGTTTTCTTCTAAGTTCAGACAGTTAGCAACCTCTTATAAAAAGTCTTCCTAAATCTCCTCAGTTAAGAACCCTTCTCTCTGTTCTCTTGTATTATCATTTGTGTGCATACAGTATTCATCTCCTTCCCCCTCCTGAAATGTTCTTAACAAATAAGATGTTCATATTAATGTTGCATTCTCACTGCTTAGAATGCTTTGCTCATTCCTTAAATAGAAAAATATTAACCTTGCAATCTATCAAAAATACTGAATTGCCTTTAGGTGAAATATGAGCTAAATATGAAAAATAGAATCTAGTTTAATCTCTTCTAAATTATGTTTTTAAAATTGCTTTTTGAACTTAAGTACATAGATTTAAATTTTTTACTATTAAATTTAATCTGCATGGATTTAGTCTGATGATCAATTAAATCCAGTATTTATAAGATGCCAGGATATTTTCTTTTTATGTAAGTTTCTCTTTTGTAAGACATTAATAATTTTTGCCAGGAATTAGAGATTGTCTTCATTTATAGCTTGTATACTCCACACCCTTTCCATGAAAAAAAAACTAGTACAATATTTACTTTTTTTTTTAACCCTTGTACTTCAGTGTATTGTCTCATAGGTGGAAGAGTGGTAAGGGTGGGCAATGGGGGTCAAGTGACTTGCCCAGGGTCACACAGCTGGGAAGTGGCTGAGGCCGGGTTTGAACCTAGGACCTCCTGTCTCTAGGCCTGACTCTCACTCCACTGAGCTACCCAGCTGCCCCCCACAATATTTACTTTTGATGAGAACTTTTACTGCTCTCTATGATATTCTGAAGATGAAGAACAATCATCAAACATATCAATAATAGAAAACACTAACCCTTTTATATACGAGGAACATTTGAATATTAAATGTGATCAAAGGGAGTTCCAACTCCTATACATAATTCTCTCTCTAGAAGTCTGTGAATCCTTCCAGTTATTTCAGGAATTTAATCCCATTACATAAGGTGTTCCAAATTTAATCCCTGGAATTTAATCCCAGAGCATAAGGTGAATTGATGAAGGCAGGAAATTAAATAACTCAATGTTTTTTTTAATAGTGAAGGTTTAACTGATACATCTTGATGTTTTATTATTTCATACTTTAGCTTTTGCAGTTTAAAATGTGAACATTTAAAGTAAAAAGAAAATTGAATGAATGACAGATCAATTGCGTGAATATCCACAAACTGATAAGTATCATTCTTCCTTATTTCTGTAACTGAATTCCTAAGGAAATCAAACAACTAAAAGTAAAAGTTAGTAAATGAATGAAAATATTCAGCTTGAACTAACAAATGACTCATATAGAAGAATGTAGCTTTACAAACCTTTCGATTTTGTATTTTAAAATGTACAGCAGTTTTATGGGGACAGAAGACAGAAGTGTTTGTTAGAGACAGACATGTTTAGCTTGATGGCAAACACTCAACTATAGGGGAGGTTTCAATCAGTTGGAGAGTGACTGAACAAATTGTGCTATAAAATTGTAACAGAGTACTAGTGTGCCATAAGAATGGAGGAGCTGGAGGATTTCAGAAAACCCTGGAAAGTCTTCCATGCATTGATGCAGAGTGAAGTGAGCAGAATCAGGAGAACACTGTGCACAATGACAGCAATTCTGTATGATGAACAACTGTGAATAACTTGGCTCTTCTCAGCAATGCAATGAGGCATAACATTTCCAAAGGATTCATGGTGAAAAATGTTATCCACCTCTAGAAAAAAATCTGATGGCGTCTAAATGTAGATTGAAATTGAGGCTTATAATTTTTCATTTTATTTTCTTCACAGTTGTTTTTTAATGTCTTATTTCTCAACCTGTGAATATGGAAATATGCTTTGTTTGATAGCACATGTATAACTAATATCAAATTACTCATGATCATCTCATTCAGGGGTATGGGAAGGGAGGAGAGAATTCATTACTTAGTATTTTAGAAAACAAATGATTAAAATATGTCAAGAGCCTGCCCCAGAGGAACGAAGTACCATCAAGTCACTGTAGTTGACACGGTCATGCACTGACCTCTGTGATCTTAAAATCATCCACAGAATGGATGGATAACCTTATTAGACCCCTCTTTGTGACTCTTTTCTGATCAATACTTTTTATTACTGAAATTATCATGGTCTATATCTTTGGAATAGCCTCAAGTATTGTAGTTTAAATATAGAAATCCCCTAGTCACCTTAATAGAAACCAGCATTTAATGAGTTAATAGCTCCTACCCTTAGCAAAAAACAAAACAGGAGAAGCTGCTTTTTTTCTCTGTCTCAGAAATTTGAAGGACACAGTATGGATAAATCAAAATCTTCTCACACTTCACTACTTTCCCACGTTAGACTTGTCCCCCTGAATTTGAGGGCTCTCACACTAAACCTACTTTTTGAAATATGTTGAAGGTCTGTTGTCAAAATAATAATTGGATAACCTAAGGTTTTGGTAGCCTTGAAGACTGTTTAGCCTAGGTATATGTAGAAATACATTTGGTATGCCAACTTTCATGTAACTGGTATAACCTTGAGCTCTTCTCTGTTTGGGTTTGAAATGTAAATTTTCCCAGCATTTGTGTGACTATGAGAGAAAGGTATAAAAATAAAAATTCACAGTAAGTGTTCAGAATAACTTCTGCAAATCCACTGTGTCTCTGGCTCTTTCTTTCTTGGCTAAACCATCACACCTCACAGGATATCTGGAGCTGCCAGGGTGGGCCCTAGGCAAAAATGGTTTTTACATGAGACTGGAAAAAATATTTTACTGAAGGAAAAGATGAATTGGGTAAGTTTCTCATCATTACATCTGCATGATCACCCCAAAATATTACAGTAATAAATACCTCTGAATCTTACAGAATTACACTGGGTTAGGGAGAATGTCATAAAGTAGGAGGAATACTCATATCAGAAGAGCTCAGAATTAACCACTCTGGAAAGATTATGTTATACACATATGGGATAATTGATTTTTCCTTCCACACATGTTGCTCTGAATGGAGGTGATCCCTCAGCCCTACGGTATCCCCAAATACAATAAAATTCAGTTTCTTGTCCTGTTCTTGAATAGATTTTTTCAGTGTGCTTCCATCGAAGCTGTATATTATTTCTCTTCATTATTTCTTCAGATAACGTGCATGCCTCTGAAAGATGAAAAGAATACTTTTTACAATTGATAGTGTGCACAACTTTACATTTTTCAAAAACAATTGGGAACATAAAAATATTTCTTCAGTAAAAATGTAAGCCAATTTTCTCTCTTTTTTTATTTATACTGCTGAGTAATATTGCCCTCAAACATGATAACAAATGTTCAGAGCTGTAACTTCTCACCCAGAATCTACAGCAAAATATATTTGCTTGCCACAGCAATACAGGAGCTATCATCTCTGTGCTTTTCAGTCCATTCCCAAACTAGAGTCTGAGGAAAAGAGTGATCCTAGGTGAGGATAAGGGATCAGGTTTGTGGATAATTTTGTCATGTTGCTCAATTGTAGTCTTGAAAGACACAGAGAATTCTGGAGGAGGGTTGCATTGAAGAAGAAAATAAGAACTTCAGTTTTAAATGTGGTCAGTTGAGATTTTTATGGGATATTCATAGTAAAATGTTAAATATGGAGTTTATGAACCTCAATGTGAAATTATGAGTATATATATATACATAGATATATATATATATACACACATACACACACAAATAAATCTTCTTAAATCTTTTTTAGATCTAAATCTATGCGCCTAACTTATCCAAAGATATAGTAGACATGGCATACATTTATTTTTTCCATGTTATTAATAAAAAGACATAGAAGATCAGATGTAATGGCACAGTATTTGACCCTCAGAGCAACATCCCTATTGGTATAGATCAATTAATAATCACTTTTAAAGGCATTTGATAGTATGTCAATCTAGGGTGCTCTGTAATCCAAACCAAATTTTCCTACTTTCCCATGAGAACATCATGAGAAATTTCATCAAGCCCAATGGTGAAACAGAAGTATTATATCTATATGAGGTATTCTAATCCAAAAGTAATATTTATTTTGTCCATGTTGTTACCTTTGAATGTATTCTCATAGAGTTCACTACTTCCTCTTGTAAGGACTAACAGACTATCACTTATAAAATATTCCAAAATTTTTCAGATATTGAATTCAAGCTGTCTAAGTTATAATTTGTATAATTTGCTTTTGTTTTCATTAAAACCTCTTTACTTTCAATCTTAAAAGCAATACTATATATTTCTTCCAAGATAGGAGAGTGGAAAGGGCTAGGCAATGGGGGTTGAATGATTTGTTCATTATCACACTGCTTGGAAGTGTCTGAAGCTAGGTTTGAACATCTCTAGTATTGACTTACAACCTCCTGAGTCACTTACATGTCCCCTTTTACATCCTTTTTGATTATTGTGATGATATTGCTATACTAAGAGTTTTCATTGCAGCAATTCTTTTGCCCCTATCCTGAAAACTCTACTTTCTAAGTTGTGATACTATTATGGTATCATATATTTGTGACATTCTAAATCATGGATGAATTAGGAGACTCATTGTTGATAAGTTTCCTAGGAAAAGAACTTTAACCTTTCTGGGATCATTCAGCTTCTACCAAGATCACCTCCAGAAAAAGCCATCATTGCTGAGCTCCTTGATTCCTTTCTGAAAATAAATATTTTGCTAGGTTTGAATTTATTTTCCTCCAGGTCAAGAAGTTACTGATTGTTCAATATCTTCTGGTCCATTCAGAAACCTGATATGGAGATATTGATGGGCATTTATTCTGATTAATTAGTCATTGAAAATATAGGAGCAATCATAATCTCCAAGAAGAAAGTGCTGAGTGAAAAGAAAAAAAAGGCAAAGTACTCAACCTCATGATATGTCACATTTGGAGAAAGAATGAAAAAACAAAGTCAAGAAAAGTAGAAAGGAATATAGGAAAATTATATTGCCCCCCCAAAACAAATGTAGAAGACAATTTTACTTTAAAGAAAGAGTGGCAAATGATTTAGGAAATATGAAAAATGGAATCATACTAAGAAATGATTTTAGGACCTAGATTTGGTTTGAATGATCTCATGAGGTCAATCAGTTGTTTTCTAACTATGTTCATTTCTTGACGAAAAAACCATTTGCTGGATTTATTGGTTCTCCTTGGCTCTTGGGGAAAATAATATTGTGTCTATATTAATTGTCACATATTTTATTTGATCTTCAGAAAACACCTAAGGTAGAAATGAGGAAATAGGGGGACCAGCATAGTTGTGCCACAAGATATCAATAAGATAATAACAAGGTATCTGTCTACCAACAAGACAGACAGGATTAAGAAAAGTTTTAGTGGTGGAATTGGATCTCATATTAATCCAGATGCCAAATATAGTATATTTTCCTTTAATTCATCTTATGCAAACACAATTTAAGCTTAACAAAATTTTGAGATGTCTTCTTCTTATTAAGAAATTAAATTAAAGTCTTTGTCATCATTAGTTCCTTTAATCTAACAAACATGGAATACAAATGGGAACTCAAAGTATTCAAAAAATAGCATTATAGGAGAGTGACTCCTCTCATATGTAATACCTCTCTTTCTTTATCTTTCTTTACCTAACATGATATTTTAGATAAAAATTTTTTTCTTTTAAAAAAGTTCTTCAGGACTTCGGGTTAAGATGGCTACAGAGTAGAAGCAGCGAGCTTAATCTCTTCTAACCCACCTACACATGATTCCTCAAAAGGACAAACCAAATCCAGATAAATGAAGGGACCCCACAATAGGGCGCAGCATTGAAGGCACATGGGATTTGGGCATTTCCATGCTATAAGGGGTGAAATAGCTCTCACTAAAATGCAAGTTAATCAACCCCCCCCACTCCCACATACCACCTAGAGTGCCAAAGCCAGTGCACAAGGATTAGAGCAAGCTTGGGGCATTCATTAAGTTCGTGGAAGCTACCTGGGACCACAAAGGACTGGCTCCTGAGAGCAGCAAGACTTAAGACCCCAAGAGGCTAAAGAATGTGAACTTTGAACACAGACATTGAGTGCAGACCCTGGGCTCAGACCTTGGGTGGGAACCTACTAAGGAGGGATGCCTGACTGTGGAAGCAGTGCCCTGAGGCACTTAAAGGAGCCTAGGGAAGAGGATCAAGCAAGGGGACCATGAGGAGGCTTGATCCTGAGAACAGCTAGACTTGAGACCCCTGGAGCCTAAAGAGTGCAGACCTTGGGCATGAGGAAAAAGCTGAGAGGATCAGGACTGCTCTGTGACTCAGGCAAAAACTGCTTCACAGTTCTATAGACAGAGAGCCTGCTTGCCTCACCCAGACTGCTGACTGAGAAAGAAAAACAGCATAATAATAATGGCAAGCCAGGCCCAAGAACCTTCAAAATGAAAGATCAAGAAGAAAACTTTAACACTTGATAACTTTTACACAGAAAATATCTAGACAACAGAGCAGACAGAAGAGGAGAAGAAACAAGTAATCGCATCCAAACCTTCCCAAAAAATGAAAATTGGTCAGAAGCTCTTAAAGAGTTCAAATCTGAGATCATGAAAAAGATGGAAGAAATTTGGCAAGAAAAGTGGGAAATAGCTCAAAAGGAAATTAACAGTTCTAAAGACAGAAACTCCCAATTGGAGAAAGATGCCCCCAAATCAAAAGAATTGAGAAGCAAATTGGAGACCAAAATTAAACAGCTGGAAAACAGGATAGAGCAAACTGAAAAGGAAAATCAAAAGATTATAGTAGAAAACCAATCTCTAAAGACTAGAATTGGGCAAGTAGAAGCCAATGATCTCACAAGACAGAAAGATCTAATAAAGCAAAATCAAAAGACTGACAAAATAGAAGGAAACAGGAAATATCTCACTGAGAAATGAGAGATCAAGAAGACAGGTCTAGAAGAGACTATTTGAGAATCATTGGTTTTCATGAAGAAGCAGAAATTAAAAGAAATTTGGTCACCATACTATAAGAAATTATCCAAGAAAACTGCCCTGATATTCTTCAACAAGAGGGCAAAATAGACATTGAAAGGATCCATAGATCACCCTCTACACTAAACCCTCAAAAGGCAACCCTCCAGGAATATAATAGTCAAATTGAAGAGTTTCCAAGTAAAAGAAAAAAATTTTACAAGAAGAGAGAAAGAGACAATGCAGATATCAAGGAGCATCAATCAGGATCACACAGGATTTGGCAGCCTCCACACTAAAAGATCACAAGGCTTGGAATATGATATTCAGAAAGGCAAGAGAACAGGGTCTACAACCAAGGATCACCTACCCATAAAAATTGACTATATACTTGCAGGGGAAAGTATAGGCATTCATCAAGATAGAAGATTTCCAAGTATTTGCATAGAAAAGACCAGGACTAAATGGAAAGGTTGATATCCAACCACAAAAACCAAGAGAAATGTGAAAAGGTAAATAAGAAAAAGAAGGGAAAGAAAGAAACCTCTTATTTTTAAATTTGCATCTTTAAGGACTTTAATAAGATCTAATTATTTGTATTCCTATATGGAGAGATGTTACATGTAATTGTCAAAAACTTTATTCGCTATTATAGTAATTAGAAGAATTATTTATAGGGAGAGGTTGTAGTACTAAATGATCTAAGATGATACGGGGGAAAAAAGAGGGGGAGGGAATAGTAGATGTCATCAAGAGAAACTTGAATAAGAAAAATAAGATATTCCATACCACACAAAGAGGGCATGGGAAGTGGAAGTGATGAATATTATTATAAGAAGGAGAGGAAGACAGCATTAATAGGTAATATTTAAACCTTACTCTCAGCGGAATTAATCCTGAGAGGGAAGAGTGGCTATCCATTGGGATATAGAATTCTATCTAACCCTATTGAGAAAATCAGAAGGGATCAACCAAGGGGAGCAGGCAAGTGGGGAGGTCAAAAAAGGGAGGGGAGGAAAGGAGGGAGGGAATTCATTAGGCCTTAAAAAATAAAAAAAAATTAGAATAATAAGGGAGAGGTGGAAAGGGAAGTAAACCAAGGGAGGGGACAAGGGGGACAGATTTAAAACAAACTGCTAGTTTATAAGGAAATAGCGTAAGAAGAAGGGGTAGGAGAGGATACCAAAATGTTGAGGAATACACATGTGATAATTATAACTCTGAATGTGAATGGGATGAACTTGCCCATAAAATGGAAGGAAATAGCAGAGTGAATTAGAAAACAAAATCCTACCATATGTTGTCTACGAGAAACCCACATGAGGCAGGTAGACATATAGAGGGTTAAGGTCAGAAAATCTTTTGCACTTTTACTGAGAAAAAGAAGGCAAGAGTGGTGATCATGATTTCTGCCAAAGCTAAAGTAAAAATAGATCTGATTAAAAGAGATAGGGAAGGTAATTACATCCTGATAAAAGGCAGTATAGACAATGAGGAAATAACAATACTCAAAATGTATGCACCAAATGGTATAGCATCCAAATTTCAAAGGAGACTGCAGACCTCAAGGAGGAAATAGATTGTAAAACTATACTAGTGGGACATATAAATATTTCTCTTTCAGATCCAGATAAATCAAACAAAAAAAATAAATAAGAAAGAGATAAGAGAGGTGAATGAAATCCTAGAAAAATTAGAGTTAATAGATATATGGATAAAAATAAATAGGGACAAAAAGGAATATACCTTCTTTTCAGTTGCACATGGTACATTCACAAAGATTGACCATGCACTAGGGCATAGAAACATGGCAAACAAATGCAAAAGAGAAGAAATAATAAATGTAACCTTTTCAGGTCATAATGCAATAAAGATAATAACCAGTAAGGGCACATGGACAGGCCAATCAAAAACTAATTGGAAATTAATTAATATGATTCTCCAAAATCTGTTAGTAAATGAACAAATCATAGAAACAATTAATAATGTCATTGAGTAGAATGACAATGATGAGACATCCTACCAAATTCTGTGGGATGCAGCTAAAGCAGTGGGAAAATTTATTTCCTTGAGTGCATATATTAAGAAATTAGAGAGGGCAAAGATCAATGAACTGGGCATGCAAATAAAAAAAATAGAAAGGGAACAAATTAAAAATCCCCAGCCAAAAACTAAGTTAGAGATTATAAAAATCAAAGGAGAAATCAATAAAATTGAAAGTAAAATTACTATTGAATTAATGAATGAGACTAGAAGCATATACTTTGAAAAAAAAACAAATAAAATTGACAAACTACTGGTCAATCTAATTTAAAAAAAGGAAAGAAGAAAACCAAATTATCAGTATCAAAGATGAAAAGGGAGACCTCTCCTCTAATGAAGAGGAAATCAAGGCAATCATTAAAAACTATTTTGCCCAAATATATGGCAGTAAATATAGCAATCTAGGTGATATGGATGAATATTTACAAAAATATAAATTGCCTAGATTAACAGTAGAAGAAATAGAATACTTAAATAATCCCATCACAGAGAAAGAAATTGAACAAACCATCAAAGAACTCCCTAAGGAAAAATCCCCAGGACCAGATGGATTCACAAGTGAATTCTATCAAATCTTCAAAGAACAATTAATCCAAATACTATACAATCTATTTGACATAATAAGCAAAGAAGGAGTTCTACCAAATGCCTTTTATGACACAAATATGGTAGAGACCCCAAAGCAAGGTAGATCAAAAACAGAGAAAGAAAATTACAAACAAATCTCCTTAATGAACATAGATGCAAAAATCTTAAACAGAATACCAGCAAAAATATTCCAAGTGATCACGGGGGTTATTCATTATGATCACGTGGGATTTATAACCTGCAATGTGGTATGCAAAGATGGTTCAACATCAGGAAAACCATTCACATAAATGACCATATCACAAGCAAACCAAGAAAAATCACATAATTATCTCAACAGTTGCTGAAAAAGCCTTTGACAAAATACAACATCCATTCCTACTGAAAACACTAGAAAGTACAGGAATAGAAGGGCCTTTCCTAAAAATAATAAAGGGTATATATCTAAAGCCATCAACAAACATCATTTGCAATGGGGATAAATTAGAAGCGTTCCCAATAAGATCAGGAGTGAAACAAGGATGCCCATTGTCACTTCTATTATTTAACATTTTACTGGAAACACTAACAGTAGCAATTAGAGAAGAAAAAGAAATTGAAGGTATTAAAATAGGTTGTGAGTAGACTATGTTATTACTCGTTGCAAATGATATGATGGCCTACTTAAAAAATCCTAGAGAATCAACTAAAAAGCTAGTGGAAATAATAACTTTAGCAAAGTTGCAGGATGCAAAATCCACCCACATAAATCATCAGTATTCCTATATATTTCCAACACATCTCGGCAGCAAGAGTTAGAAGGAGAAAATCCAATTAAAATCACCATAGACAATATAAAATACTTAGGAATTTACCTGCCAAAACAAACACAGGAATTATATGGACACAACTACAAAACTCTTTCCACACAATTATAACTAGATCTAAACAATTGGAAAAACATCGAGTGCTCATGGGTAGGATGAGCTAACATAAAAAAAATGACCTTCCTATCCAAATTAATTTATTTCTTTAGTGCTATAGCTACCAAACTACCAAAAAACTTTTTTACTGAATTAGAAAAAACTATAAAAAAGTTCATTTGGAAGAATAAAAGACCAAGAATATCAAGGGAAATAATGAAAAAAATGTGAAGGAAGGTTGCCTAGCAGTATCAGATCTTAAACTATACTATAAAGCAGTGGTCATCAAAACAATATGGTACTGGCAAAGAGACAGAAAGAAGGATCAGTGGAATAAACTAAGGGTAAGTGACCTCAGCAAGATAGTCTACTATAAATTCAAAGAAACCAGCTTTTGGGACAAAAACCCACTATTTGACAAAAACTGCTGGGAAAATTGGAAAACAATATGGGAGAGATTGAGTCTAGATCGACATCTCACACCCTATACCAAGATAAACTCATAATGGGTGAATGACTTAAATATAAAGAAGGAAACCATAAGCAAATTAGGTGAACTCAGAAGAGCATACCTGTCAGATCTCTGGGAAAGAAAAGATTTTTAAACAAAGCAAGAGTTAGAAAAAATTACAAAATGTAAAATAAATAATTTTGACTACATTAAACTCAAAAGTTTTTGTACAGACAAAAACCAATGCTACCAAAATTAGAAGAGAAGCAACAAATTGGGAAAAAATCTTTATAACAAAAAACACAGACAAAGGTCTAATTACCTAAATATACAAGGAGCTAAATCAATTGTGCAAAAAATCAAGCTATCACCCCATTGATAAATGGGCAAGGGACATGAATAGGCAATTCTCAAATAAAGAAATCAAAAGTATCAATAAGCACATGAGAAAGTGTTATGAATCTCTAATAATTAGAGAAAGGCAAATTAAAACAACTCTGAGGTATCACCTTACTCCTAATAGATTGGCTGAAATGACAGCAGGGGAGAGTAATGAATGTTAGAGGGGATGTGGCAAAATTGGGACATTAATGCATTGCTGGTGGAGTTGTGAATTGATCCAACCATTCTGGACGGCAATTTGGAATTATGCCCAAAGTGCCTTCCCTTTGATCCAGCCATACCATTGCTGGGTTTGTACCCCAAAGAGATCATAATAAATACACTTGTACAAAAATATTTATAGCTGCGCTTTTTGTGGTTGCAAAAAACTGGAAAATGAGGGTATGCCCTTCAATTGGGGAATGGCTGAACAAATTGTTGTATATGTTGGTGATGGAATACTATTGTGCTCAAAGGAATAATAAACTGGAGGAATTCCATGTGAACTGGAAAGACCTCCAGTCACTGATGCAGAGTGAAAGGAGCAGATCCAGGAAAACATTGTACATGGAGACTGACACACTGTGGTATAATTGAACATAACCGACTTCTCTAATAGCAGCAATGCAAGAATCCAGAGCAAGGCTGAGGGACTTATGAGAAAGAAACCTAGCCACATTCAGAGGAAGAACTGTGGGAGGAGAAACACAGAAGGAAAACAACTGCTTGAACACATGGGCTGATGGGGACATTATTGGGGATGTAGATACTAAATGATAACTCTAGTCCAACTATCAATAATATAAAATTAAGTCTTAATCAATGATACATGTAAAACTCAATGGGATTTTACATCAGCTAATGGAGGTTGGGGGGTTTGGGGAAGAGGGAAAGAATGTGAAACATGTAACTACGGGACAATATTCAAAATAAAGAAACAAATAAAACTTCTTCAAAGCCCTCTCTGGATTGCATAACTGAAAAGTAATTAATACTAAATAAGGCCAATTGAACAGCTTTTACAGCAAGTGAAGAAATTTCATTTAATTACTCTAAGACTTTTTTGTGTACTCCAGAGAGTTAGTTTCATCATTGGCTCTAGGTGACTTCTGAATATTTTTTCTACTAGTTGCACCTTATTAGAATTATTAGTTACTAACTCTAGTAATTCCAGTAAAAAATTACTATAACCAAACTAGAATTAGTAGAACCACATTATTATGGTTCTATTGCTATCAAGACATAATGATAGTTATCATTTGTAGTTGATCAATGTGGTAATTCCATATTCACTCTTCACTTATAATAAGATATGTCCTGTGAACTCAATTATAGAGTTAGGTTACTATCTCTGTGGTTCTACTTCATTATTCTAGCAAGCAGAATATAATGGTGACAATTATTTTTCAAGATTTTTTTTCTTTTGAAATTGTATTAGGCTCAATGATCTGGTTATTTTATACTCCTTTTAAATTTAAAGTTCATTTAATAGATAATTTCTTTTCTGTTTTGATATGTTTTCAGAGAAATTAATTTTTCTCTAAGAGTATCTCTAAAAGGATATTACATGTTTTATGATATTATCTCTCTATAAATTTTCATCTGGTCCACTTACTAATAATTAAGTTCTCATTAATTAGTCTATATTTTTGTCTGTTTCAGGCTAATATTTCCTTTGTTGAATATTATTTTATTGCATTATGCTCTACATAGAATTTGCTTATTATTTCTGCTCAAGTATGTTATCAGTGTTTTGCAAAGTCAATGAAGGGTATTGAGGAATATCCAATTTATTTAGCATTAGTATTTGGAAATTTTCATAGGTACAGTGAATATGATTTTTAATAACTATCTAGTAAGCATCATATTTGTTTTATTATATAAAATCTGTGAGATTCTTCCAAGTCTGAGAGGAATCTTGATATATGTTACTATTATGTTAATTTCAATGTGATTTTACCATTCCCCAACTGTTTTCTTTTAAGAACTAGATGTTATTAAATATATCTATGTGCATACATATGTGTATAATACTATTTTTGATGTTATTATCATTAGACATGTACTTTTGGGTGCATTATCCCCAATGTATTGTTTATGTGAAGTTTCAGAAGCCTTTACATGTGGGTATTTTCTCAATTATTTTTTCCATTACTTCTGCTGTTTGTAATAATTATCCTATAGTGTCTTCTTTCAATTCTCCTCTTCCTGTTATTGCCCTTATTGTTCTATTAAAGAGTGATATTTTCTTGTCTAGTTCAGAGTTTATTATTGGGAAATTTGTACTCTATGTTACTTCTCATTCCACCACATTTCTGAGATTCTTTCACACAGAGAAAGTTCTTAATAAATGCCTATTTAAACAAGTGAACCTGCTCCAAATTGAAGACACAAATGGCCAGCATTTGCTTTATACAATATCAGATGAATCTAAGATCAAATTCAGTTCCATAAGTCTGACAATGATTCCTGATTCTGAGAAGGTGCTGCAGGTAAGGAATTCAAACGTTTTATTGGTGGTCATGGCCACTAACCTTTCTTTCTCCTAAGTCATTAAGAAAACATCCAGGCTGTTTCTAATTATCTAATGGATTTGTGGGCACTCTCTACAATGAAGCTGATCTTAATCCAGAAATATCTTCCCATATTATGCAACTATGTCTACTGTAAACACAACTCAGGTTTTGTTAATTTTCCGGAGCTTGGGGGAGTATGGATATGTTTTATCTGGAAATATTTTTTACCTGGAAAAATTTTCATCAAGAGTCTGGAATTTAGTTGTGTCTGAATACAGGATCAGTGAATGTGTTCACCATTCCGTCAACTTAATCAAATGCGGGGAAATTCTCAAAATAAGAAAATTTTAAAATTCTTCACTTTAGGGCCTATGAATCAGTTAATTTTGCGTATCGAAAAGTACCTAGCAAAACGAGTTAAAATTTTCCCAAGTATTTAACACATTGTGTAATGTAAAAATTGAAATATAGAAAATGCTATGAGGTGGATTTAAGTTGCTCTATTTATTTTCTACTGTAAAAAATAAAGTACTCTTTAATACTGAGGGAAAGAAATGCATCATATTTTTTCTGTTCAATTAATGCTCCCAGCAACCAGGGCATGATCAAATCAGAATAAGGAGACTAAGATATAGATTTAGTCACAGAATAATAACAACTCTTAGATGGGGGAATGACAAGGCATTAAATCTTGGAGAATAGTTTATTATAAAATGAAGTATAAAAAACTATTAAGCATTCCTTTGAGAATTATTAGTGGAGTCAGTTTTGTTTATTGGGATTTAATCACCTATTATACTATCCCATGACATTTTAATTGTGTCAGCTGATCATTTCATTCAGTAATGACATTTTCCTAATGAACTAAGAGTCTATTTAGTACATACCAAAGCATGTTGGTGGATCTGTCCATATTCCATTTTTGCATGTTACAAATTGGGAACCCTGTAGCACAAAATAATTTTGACATCTATATTCCACTCTTGATTCTGGCACATATTCAGATAATGGGAAAGTTGTGATGTCTCCGTTATTAATAGGTGGAGGTGGTCCACATTTTCCAACTTCCTCTGAGAATGGAAGAAAGAATTTTATTTGGAAAGTAATATAAATCAGATAGGAGATTGAATTACAACATTAATGAAGAATTTGATATCCATTGCATATCCTTCAGTTTCTCATGCTACTGAACCCTGCTACACGTCTTTTCAAATTCTAATTACCATGAAAGTGATTTGTGTACATGGCTAACTATCTACCCATATGGAGACTATCCACACCCTACTTCCATATGGCTCACCATCTTGATTTCACTAGGCTCCATCACTCTCATTTTTTATTAAGGGTTTATGCAGTCAATCAGTCAGTCAATAAGTGTTAAATTAAAATCTACCAAATGCTATGCACTTCACTACGTATGATGTTGGATAAAAGAATAAATAGGTCCAGCAGCCAGAGGAAAAATGCCAAGGGTATAAGAATTATGCTTTGTAATGAGGACTAAATAGGAGCAGAAAGCCTGAGGGAACTAATGGTTGTAAAAATGCTAGTCTTCCTAATTTTTTTTAAACCCTTGTACTTCGGTGTATTGTCTCATAGGTGGAAGATTGGTAAGGGTGGGCAATGGGGGTCAAGTGACTTGCCCAGGGTCACACAGCTGGGAAGTGGCTGAGGCCGGGTTTGAACCTAGGACCTCCTGTCTCTAGGCCTGACTCTCACTCCACTGAGCTACCCATCTGCCCCTCTTCCTAATTTTTAATGTTAGCCTATTATTTAAGCACATGTTGAGAAGTCTTAAAGAATTCTGAGCTTAATGCATTTTTAGAGAATGTATGACTCTCATTCATTTTGTGGAGAATATGGAATTCACAGTGTAATTGTGCTCAGAAGTTCTTTTAAACACACTTTTAATTGTAAACATGTATATATATATATATATAATGGCAGATTCAGGATAAGCTGAGAATCATGAAACCAGTTAAAATTATAGGATCCGAATCAAATAAGACTTATTATTTACTTAAGGACTATTTATCAGAAAGGAATGAATGAAAGTAAAAATAAAGTCTAATTTCATGGCAAGAGAATAGGCCTCCTTAGTTACTAATTTAAGTCACCCTGAATCAGAAGAAAGGAATCAGAAAAACTTGAGTAGATGAGAAGGAATGATGATGTTTTAAAATAGAACACAAAATAGATTAATGATGTAGGTAGACTCAAAGTCAGAGGTCATGGCTTATTACTGGTCACGTTTCATATTATAACTAGAATAGATGTAACTTTCTAAGATTTACAAAGTATTTTACATGTTTCCTATTAGAGCTTCACAAAACTGCATAATTTAGGTGCTATTATATTCATTATTTTACAGTAGAGGAAACTGAAACATGGTGAGACAAAGTGTTTATAACACAAAGTAATAACTTTGTGGGGGCAGGATTTGAACTCAGATCTTTCTGATTCTGAGACTAGCTTTCTATCCACTGTGATAGGTGATTGATTACCTCATTTAATAAATTTAGGAATTTAAAAATGAAGTCAGGTGATTGAGATAAAGAATCAAAATCTGGTGTAACTCCAAATACAGACTTTATTCTCTCTTACCCTAGGTTGCAACACTACTACCTTCTCTCCTCTGGAATAGTGCTAGAAGGAAAGAAGAGTGTACAGCTAAGTACTAAACACTAGTTCACATATTTTTCCTCCTTTTTAAAAAATAAAGCCAGTGCCTGCTCTTTCTGGCATTTAAACCCAATGAGAGAAGCAATAATTTGTTTAAATAAAAGCATTACAGATAAGGGTAGAATGATAAAGCTAATGAGATAATAAATACAGCTTTGATCTGTGTCTAACAAGAAAGTCCACTCAGCAATTCTGTCACCTATTAACTCAACAGCAATATGACTCTCATTTTGCTGTCTAAAGTAGGTGAAGGAGGAGGTAAAGATATTTTTACATTGCTTCTTTTGCTACCAGGGACCATTGACCACTGGCTGGTATTTTTCTAGAGAATGTGAAAAAAATCAGAAGCTGTTGCTGAATTTCTTTCAAAGATTAATCATTGCCAAAATCTTTCATCTTCTCTGTGTTCAACATCTTGGGTAGTTTATAGCATGTCCCAGTACAGGGAAATGCACCATCTATAAGAAAAGCCAATCCCCAAAAGACAATTGCACAATCTTTTTATTCTTTACCCCCATGTATTCTTTCCTTGCTGTTCTTTCCCTCCCTATGTAATATATATATATATATATATATATTTATATATATATATATATATATATATATATATATATATATATAA
>NC_058133.1:97306988-97318742 GCF_016433145.1 Gracilinanus agilis | reverse complement strand
GAAGGGGAAAGTAGGAGCATGAATCATGTAACCATGTTAAAAATGAATATTAATAAATGTTTAAAAAAAAAAAAGAAATATCCATGCTGTTTCTAATTATCTAATGGACTTGTGGGCACTCTCTACAATGAAGCTGATCTCAATCCAGAAATATCTTCTCATATTATGCAACTGTGTCTACTGTTAACACAACTCAGGCCTTGTTAATTTTCTGGAGCTTGGGAGAGAATGGATAAGTTTTATCTGGAAATATTTTTTACCTGGAAAAATTTTCATCAAGAGTCTGTTTGGAGTCTAGTTGTATCTGAATACAGGATCAATGAATGTGTTCACCATTCTGTCAACTTAATCAAATGGGAGGGAAATTCTCAAAATAAGAAAATTTTAAAGTTCTTCACTTTAGGGCCTATGAATCAGTTAATTTTGCATATTGAAAAGTACCTAGCAAAACAAGTTAAAATTGTCCCAAGTATCTTACACATTGTGTAATGTAAAAATTGAAACACATAGAAAATGGTATAAGTTGCTCTTTTTTTTCCTACTATAGAAAATAAAGTACTCTTTAATGCTGAGGGAAAGAAATGCATCATTTTTTTTCTGTTCAGTTACTGCTCCCAGCAACCAGGGCATGATCAAATCAGAATGAGACTGAGATATAGATTTAGTCATAGAATAATAACAACTCTTAGATGGGGGGATGACAAGACATTAAATCTTGGAGAAAAGTTTATTATAAAACGAAGCATGAAAAACTATTAAGCATTCCTTTGAGAATTATTAGTGGAGTCAGTTTTGTTTATTGGGATTTAATCACCTATTATACTATCTCATGACATTTTAATTGTGTCAGCTGATCATTTCATTCAGTAATGACATTTTCCTAATGAACTAAGAGTCTATTTAGTACATACCAAGGCATGTTGGTGGATCTGTCCATATTCCATTTTTGCATGTTACAAATCGGGAACCCTGTAGCACAAAAAATTTTTGACATCTATATTCCACTCTTGATTCTGGCACATATTCAGATAATGGGAAAGTTGTGATGTCTCCATTATTAATAGGTGGAGGTGGTCCACATTTTCCCACTTCCTCTGAGAATGGAAGAAAGAATTTTATTTGTTAAGGAACATATATAAGTTTGGAGATTGAATTAAAATATTAATTATGAATTTGATAACAACTCCACATCCTTCAGTTTCTCATGCTACTGAACCCTCCAACACATCTTTAAAATTCTAACTAACATGAATGTGATTTGTCTACATGGCTAACTATCTACCCATATGGAGATTATGTGCCCTCTACTTTTATATTGCTCACTATCTTGATTTCACTAAGCTCTTTCACTCAATTTTTTATTGAGGGTTTATGGAGTCAATAAGTATTAATTTAATATCTATCACATGCTATGAAGTTCACTACATAAGATGTTGGATAAAAGAATAAATAGGTCCAGTAGTCAGAGGAAAAATGCCAAGGGTATAAGAATTATGCTTTGTAATGAGGACTAAATAGGAGCAGAAAGCTGGAGGGAATTAGTGGTTGTAAGAATGCTATTCCTTATAATTTTTAATGTTAGCGTATTATTTGAGCACACTTTTAGAAGTCTTACAGATTTCTGAGCTAATGTATTTTCAGAGAATGTACAAATTTCATTCATTTTTGGGAAAATATGGACATCACAATGTAATTGTGCTCAGAAGTTCTGTTTTTAAAACATATTTTTAATATTCAAAAATATATAATGGCAAATTCAGGATAAGATGGGTATCATGTAACCAGTTAAAATGATAGAATCTGAATAAAATATGACTTATTATTTCCTTAAGGACTATTTATCAAAAAGGAGTGAATGAAAGTAAAAATAAAGTCTAATTTCATGGCAAGAGAATAGATCTCCTTATTTAATAATTTAAGTCACTGAGGCAATCATTATTTTCTATAAAAGTAATCAGAAAACTTGAATAGATGAGAATAAATAGGAATGATGATGTTTTAACATAGAACAGAAAGTTTATTAATGATGTAGGCAGACTCAAAGCCAGATGTCATGGCTTATTATTGATCACATTTCAGGTCATTTTGATTCTAAGATCAGCTCTCTATTCACTATGACAGGTGATTGATTGTCTCAACTAATAAATCTAGGAATTTAAAAATGGAGTCAGGTGATTGAGATAAATAATCAAAATCTGGTGTAGCTCCTAATACAGGGTTTATTCTCTCTTACCCTAGGTTGCAAACCCTCTACCTTCTCTCTTCAGTAATAATACTAGAAGGAAAGAGATATATACAGCTAAGTCCTAAACACTAGTTCACATATTTTTTCTCCTTTAAAAAAAATAAAATCAGTACCTGGCTCTTTCTGGCCTTTATGCCTGATGAAGGAAGCAATAATTGGTTTAAGTAAAAGCAGTACAGATAATGGTAGCATGATAGAGGGTGAAAGGAAGTTCTTGTTTCTCTTCTTCTATTCTGAGTTCACACTTGTGAAAAGGGAATCCTTTATTCTCTTTGCCTAGTTGGAGTTAAAACTTTGGTTAACAATAACTTAAATACCCCTACTTGGTACCTCACTAGATTATGAGGACAGGATTATTTTTTCTTTGTCTACTTTTGAATTAATCAACAAAAGCAAATACACCCATACTTAATCTTAAGAGTTGACACCTCCAAAAGGAAGACATTCCTACTTAACCTTAAGTAGGGGGATTGTGGGAGGCCAATAAGAGAAACAGAGTCTTAAATAGATGAAAATCTGAGACTCCTCTTTTGATCCCTTTTATGATCCACACCTTTTCTTATTGAAAAACATTATAGCTTCTAGGAAAACTTTAAGTTCTTAGTACACCAGCATTTAATGAGTTAACAGCCTTTTTTCACTCATCAGAGTAAAGCTGCAGCTGCCTGTTATAGCCAAGGCCAAAACCTTAACAGGGGCAATTTAATCCTGAGAAAAATATTCCCTAACTTGGCTTTCTGATAAGAACCTAGTCAAAATTCAGCCTTGGCCTTGTTCTATTCTGAAGTCAATATTTTGTGTTTTGATATGACATAATTTGTAACTTCTTTGCATCTGCAAAGTTTCGGGGAGGGGGGTTCTTTTGTGGGAAATGAGTCTTGAACTATATATAATAAACTACATGCTCCTGGAGCCAGAGCAGCAGCATGAGTTGACAAAAAGATCTTCATATCCATTATTTCCTTATCAACTAAACTGTCCTTATCAGATTATCTGGAGCTGATAGATAGATCTCGAGAGGGGATGTCTGAAACCCACATGTTAAACTGGGTAATAACCCAGATAGGTGTGAATCATAGAAGGATGACAAGTCAGTCCCACAGACACTGCTCCCTCCCCTTCCCCCAGGCAGGGGTGGACAATTTAGAAACTGTATTTGGCCCCTGTGAAAAGAGGTAGGAACAGGAAACCACCATAAAAGCCACAAAATCCTTGGGCTGAGTGAGTCTCATTAGTTGAGTCTCCTGGAGGGAGTCTTTGAGGGAACTTCCCTGGAGACTGTGACTTGGATTGTGGCTTGAACTTAGATTCTGACTCCTGCACTACTTCGTTGGGTGAATGAAAATGGCTGACTCCTTTCCTAGTTCCCTAGGAGACTAGCTTCCATTTTGGAGGAAGCCTCTCATAGTTACTCACTACCAGCTCTCCTGGATGAAGACTAATATAGGCATTTTCTCTAATCTCTCTCACATTCCACTACTTTATTATTTCCCCTCTATTTTGGTAAATAAACTTCTGACTTGAGATATAACTTTGGCAACCATATTATTTCATATAATTTAAGTCAAACCACTAAATTTAACCTTTACAAGAGCTAATAAGATAATAAATACACCTCTGATCTGTATCTAACAAGAAACTCCACTCAGCAACTCTGTCAACTATTAACTCAATAGCAATATGACTCTCATTACACTGTCTAAAGTAGGTGGAAGAGGAGGTGAAGATATTTTTACATTGCTTCTTTTGCTACCAAGGTCCACTGACCACTGGCTGGTATTTTTCTAGAGAATGTGAAAAAAAATCAGAAGCTGTTGATGAATTTCTTTTATAGATTAATCATTGTCAAACTCTTTCATCTTCTCTGTGTTCAACATCTTGGGTAGTTTTTAGCATGTCCCAGTGCAGGGAGTTGCACCAACTATAGGAAAAGTCAATCCCCAAAAAACAGTTGCACAATCTTTTTATACTTTTCCCCCATGTAATCTTTCCTTGCTGTTCTTTCCCTCCCTATGTAATTTTATGTATTCCTTTAAAATATTTCTCAGTTATATGTGAAAAACTTTTACAATGCTTTTATACTTTTGAGTTTCAAATTCCCTACCCACATTCTTCTTTTTCTTGTTGAGAAATCAAGCAATTTAATAGATTATACACAGGAAGATAGACAAAACATATTTCCATATTAGCCATGATGCAAAAGAAAACATCTGAAAAATTCCCCATCAAAACAAAGAAAGTAAAACAAAAAAGGATTCCTCAATCTGCATTCAGAATCCATCATTTCTTTTTTTGGAATACAAAAATATTTTTTCATTATAAGTCCTCTAGAATTATCAAGGATGAAATAGCATAATTGTATTCCATCACAACAATATACTACAAGCCCTTAGCTTCCCGTGGTGGTACCAAGGTACCCTGTTGTGGTTGCAGCCTTTGCCCTAGGATCCAGTCAGCTGGATACTTACTGCAGGTCTCAGGGCAGTAGGTGGATGAGGGGTGGATGAGGCAGTAGGAGAATGAGTTTTTCTGCCCTCTGAAGGCTTCTTATCTGCACTATTGATAGACTAGATTAAGTCATTTGAGCTGATCTGAAGAGCTGGATGGGCCCTGAGGCCAAAACTTCCAGAGGCAGAGGCCCAAGATGGAGGTGTGATGGCTGAAAGTTGTGACCAGGCTTCCCTCCTCTCTTGATCTCTCCTCAAGATGCCTCCCTGTGGTTGAGAGCCCTGAGCCTCCAGTCCCTGTGATAAGGAGGCACTCTGTCTGGGCTGGAGCTCTTGCCTGGACATGCCACCAAAACCCAAGTCTCAACAAAGTCGATGGGGGAGGGGTCCTGGGACTTTCCTTCTTTCTTTTCCTTTAAACCAAGATTTCAACCTTCTATGTGTACCTTTTAAGTTGAAATGAGCAGGAGGGTCTCCCAGCTCTGTCTGTAGTTGTTTTTGGTTTTCTGTCCCCCTCAAAGTGCTTTGTTTTTGATTGGTGTGGTACAGTTTTCACAGAGGAATTGACTTTTGCTAATTCTAAACTACCATCTTGGCTCCACCTCCTTATTTTCATTTTTTGTCATATCAACCAATATGATAAGTGTGAGGTAATAACTCTTTGTAGTTATTATTTGCATTTCTCTCATGAGTGATTTAGAGAATGTTTTATATAACTTTGAATGACTGATTTTTCTTCTAAAAACTGCTTATTCATATCCTTTAACCATTTATGAATTGAAGAATGACTCATATTCTTACAAAGTTGACTCAGTTTCCTGAGAAATGAGGCCTTTAATTAGAGAAAACTGATGTTAATTTACCATAGTTTCCTACTTTCTTTCTAATTTTGACTGCTTTGGTTTTATTTCTTCAAAAACCTTTGAATGTAATGTAATCAAAATTATCCATTTCTCATCTCATAATTCTCTGTTCCTTATTTGTCATAAATTCTTCCTTTATCAATAGATATGACTGGTAAATTTTTTCATGCTCCTTAATCTGCTTATGGTAATCATACTTTATGTCTAATTCTTGTACCCATTTTGAACTTACATTGGTACTCAGTGCAAGATGTTATGCTATACTTAGTTTCTAGAAATTGCTTTCCTGTTTTCCCAGAAATTTTTGGTCAAATAATGGATTCTTGTCCCAAAAGCTTGGATCTTTGGATTTATTTAATACTTGAATATTAGTTTACTACTCTCACTACCCTTTATTGTGTATCTAATCTATTCAACTTGTCTACCACTCCATCATGAGACAATATCAGATTGGTTTAATGATTACCAATTAATTGATACAGTTTCAGATTTGATAGGTTAGGCTACCTTCCTTCATAGTTATTTTTTGATCCCTTACCTTCTCTCTTAGAATCAATTTTAGGACAGAAGCTCAAGGGGTAGGGAAATGGGGTTTTGTGACTTGCCTAGGGTCTAACATAACTAGGAAATGTCTGAGACCAAATTTAAACCCAGGTCCTCATAACTTCAAGCCTGGTGCTCTATCCACTGTACTACCTAGGTGCCCCCTGACATTTATTTTTCATTGATACTCCTGATTTTCTAAAGTGTTTGTTCTTCCAAATGAATTTTGATATTATTTTGCTCTATGTATTAAACAATTTCTTGGTACATTGGAATGGTACTGGATAAATATATTAGTTTAGGTAGAATTGTCAAGTTTGTTTTCTTGCCTCAGTCTAATCATGGACATTTAATATTTCTCTTTTTGTATTATTATGGATTTTTGTATTATTTGGAATATGTAGATCTGACTTTATTTGTGTGAAAAGTTTTTTTTTTGTAATTACATTGATATATTGTTCTAGGGTTTGTCTTGGCAGATACACTACCAAGTATTTTATATTGTCTGCAATTATTTTAAATATAATTTCTCTTTCTATCTCTTCCTGATGAACACCGTTGGTAACAGATTAACATGCTGGTGATTTAGATTGATTTATTTTATGTCCTATGTCTATGTTGAAGTTGATAATTATTTCAACTAGATTTTTATTTGATTCCCTTGGATTCTTGAAGTATACCATCATATTGTCTAAAAAGAGTGAGAGTTTTCTTTCTCGCTGCCTATTCTACTTCAAATTTTTTTTCTGTAACTGGGATATTTAGCATTTCATGTAAAATATTGAATAATAGTGGTGATAATGGATATCATTGCTTCAACCCTGATCCTACTGGGATGTCTTCTAGCTTATTTTTATTATAAATAATACTTGATGGTGGTTTCAGATGGATCTTAATTATTATTTGAAGGAAAGCTCCATTTATTCCTGTTCTTACTAGTGTTTTTAAGAAGAATGGGTGTTATATTGTCAAAAGGTTTTTCTGCATCTATTGAAAATATCATATTATTTTTTGTTGGGTTTGTTTTTGTTATGGTCAATTAAGCTGATATTTTTCCCTAATGCTGAACCAGCCCTTCATTCCAGGGTAAATCTTACAGTAGTCTATGATATTTGTGATATATTGCTTTAACCTTCTTGCTAGTGTATTATTCAAAAATTTTACATCAATGTTCATTATAGAAATTGGCCTATAGTTTTCTTTCTTTATTTTGGCCATTCACTGATTAGAGATGTCTTGGAGTATCCAAGGGAAGATTGAATAATAAGTTCCATACAGTTTATTTTTTACATATTGGCATGAGGGGACTTTGAGATCTTTGATTATCATCATAACTAACTAACTGATTTATTGTTTAAAGTTAGCCTAAGCAATAAATTAATTTTCTTATTCAAAAGATAGCCTTCTGGAACTTTAAATTGGGCCAACTTTTATTATAATTATAGATGTCTAGATCAGTGATGGGCAAACTATTCTCCATGGCCAGATCCAGCCCATAGTTTGCCCATCACTGGTCTAGATCATTTGATTTGAAAAATACATTAGAGGTAATCTGGCTTCATTTTATAGTGATGAGGAAATTGAGGATCATAGAGGTAAAGTGAGTTCCAAGGAAACAAAGTTAATGGTAAATTTTTGATTTGAATAAAAGTCCACTACACCACTGTAGACTTCTCAACCTGGACTTTTACTCTTCCCTACTGCCTTCTTACTTTGAAGATTATTCTGACCTCATTTTCTCTGATTATTCAGTTCCTTTCAGAACTTCCATTTTAAAGTAAACCCAGACCAGTCATATTTACTCCACTCCACTTGAATCTCCCTTCCTGTTTCTCTTGTTTTTTTTTTTTTCATCATACCCTTTGGTCTCTTCACCCATTTATCTCAACCTCCTCTTTCTCTCTTCCTTTTATATATTTTCTTCCCATATTAGAATGGGGCCTCTTTGAATGCAGAGATTGTTTATCTTTTTTACTAGGTTTGTATTCCCAGAGCTTAGCCTAGGTCAGGGCACATTGTAAATGCCTCTGCGGTCCTTTCTTGCTATCATATTACTAAGCTCCCTGAAAATAGTGATAAACTTATTCTTTGTGTTCTTATACCAAATAATCACTCAGTACTTATCTGTTGAAGGTTATTTAGTTAAATATGACAGGATGATGGATTCATTCTCCCAAAGAACCCAATTTTGATAATTGTTATGCTTTTATACCAATATTTCAAGGAAGTCCTTTGAAAATGTCATTACAAATAATATGTCTTGTTATCCTCCTAATACTTTTGTTCATTTGTTTTAAGATAATATATATTGCTATACCTTTGCATTCAGGAAGGTCTGTCCAGGTCTTGTTAATACAAATTACATCTGATTTCCCATACAGTTTAAGAGATCCAGTACACCTATAACTCACTACATCACCAGGTTCATATCGTTTCTTTAGCTTGGTCATAATTATAGCATTTTCAATATAAGGTGCATATCCACAAGAGAGATCTAAAAAGAATTCAAAAAGTATTTTAATCAATTATAAAACTTTTTATTAGACATAGATTTCTTTGGAGAGAGAATGAAGTTCCCATTATTTTAGAAATTAATGAAGAGAATTTTGGAAGCAAATAAAAAATTCTGGAGTTGCCTTACAATGAAAAGATAAAACAAAAAAAACACCCTGGAATATAGCATCTGTATAATCAATGAATTCTTTATAGAAGACTTATGGATAGATATAGATAAGGATCATATAGAATGTGAGAAATCAAGGAATAATTGGTTATGTGTCCACTAAAGTATTAAAGAAAAAGGAGAGATCTTTTATGGAAAAGTTTACATCATTGTCAAAAGAATTCTGACTTTGAATTTAGAGATTTTAAATGATTCTTATCAAACTTATATCTCCTCATCTTCTTTTTCCTAGTTTTATGAAGAGAAAGTTCTATTCTATTTTCCACAAACAATGAATTTGTGACATTTTCTATATAGTTCCATATAAATGCTATTAACATTTAAATAAATTTTCAAATAATTAAAGAAAAAGTACTTACCAAACACTTATAATTACCCAAAATGTCTGATTCAATTGGAACCAATAAAAAGGAAATCCCAATAATTTTTTATATTCAGAATTTTTAATGTAAAGGAAAGTGAATAGGGAGTCTTAGTTATCAGTAATCTAGAAGAATATGTATCACTAATAATCTAGATGATTTTAATTAATCATTTAACCTTTTAGACTCTTTTCCAAGGCATGGACATTTCACTTACCCTTAATTAAAGTAATAGAAAGGTACAGACAATATTGTAAAATGCAGTTTGTGAAGCAGAGTAGAAGAGAGGAAGAAAACATAGGGAGGGGTTAGAATTTTGGATTTCATAGGGCCATTTTTGCATATTAAAGCTATTTAGCATTATTCTTAGAGTATTGGCAAGAATGTACTAATCGCCATTTAGACCTATTCAAATATCACTAGTGTGAAGATGGGATTGACTCTCCCCTTGAATATTTTTAAATTTAATTAACCAAAAGCTTGACTCCCCTACTTAACACTAAGTAGGGAAGGTCTACAAGTCACTTACTAAAATGGGTGACAACTCCAGAAGCAACTGACCACCCTCTGGGGAGTGCTAATCAAGTTTAAAGACTGCAATTGGTCCCTGTAATGTAGAGGTAGGGATAGGAAGTGATATAAAGAAAGGACTATAAAAGATGATGAACTTCCTGTGCAAGAATTTTTCATCCTGAATTTTAGGGTTGGAGGATCTTGGACTGAGACTGCAGCTTGGAACTATGACTTAGATTGGTCTGCTTCTGGTAAGACTGCTCCTGCATCTTGTCCTTAGGAACTTAGACCAGGATGAGTGAGAAGATGACCCTCTTTTCCTGGTTTCTGGAGATAGTTCTGAAGAAGCCTTCCCTTTTTGGAGGAGACGACATCAGTGCAATCCTTGTGTAATTTTCCACTGTGTGCATCCAGTTGGGGTTAACGAAACCTGCCAGAATTGAACGGGCACTAGAGCAAATATTTAGTGTGATAGGATAGACATCTCCTCTATCCTCTTTTAATTTTTCTACTTTTACTCTCTTCATCTTTTTTTGTAAATAAAAACCGCTAAAAGTCATTTTTGCCTTTGGCTGTTTTGATTATAAAATCAGTGACTACAGTATTATCTTAGAATTCTCAGACATTCAGTCCAACCATAAAATTTAATTCATTATACTTATAAAGACTTCTATACGAGAAATGTGTTCGGAATTCTTGGAAATTTAGAATATTTTTGAAGCTAATATTACTATAGATATTTAATATGTTAGAAAAACTAAAAATAATGTCATAACAGCATGTTTATTTTTTCCATTGTCCTCAGTTTTCCTCAAAGTACAAAAATTCACAATTTTAAAATAATTGCAGACAATAAACCCAATGAAAGCTTACATTTGGAGAAACTCTATCTTCCCAGAAAATTAAGGATTCTCCCCCTGCTAGTTTGGTGAACATAGCAAGAATATGCTGTTCACATTGCTTTAAATATTGATAAATTAAAGAACATTCATCCTACTGTCTAGATATTATTTCTAAAATCTCAAATATATTAACGTATCTTGTTATTAAGGTATGCAATTCAAGGAAGATTTCACTATTCAGTTTTATTTTTCTCATCTAAGAGGAGAGTTTCTGCATCTTTTTTTCACAATTACTATGAAAGTCAAATGTAAATAAAAAAAGCCTTTAATTGGAAAGGACTTTTTTTTCTTATTGGCACAAGAAACTGTTTTGCAAAACCTCTCCTAAAGCAAGAAGTTTGTGCTTCAATAAAAGATGTTCATAAAAAAAATGTAGTTAAAACATTAGTATTCAGCGGCATTTTTCTTCCACATGACCAAGAGACATTGCCCAATGGATAAATGGCCAAATGAAATAAATAATTTTGAAAAAGAATTGCTAACAATGGAAAACCAAATCAAAGCATACTGCAAAAAACAAACCTAATTAAATAAAATTTGAGGATTCAATTCATATTCAACAAATTAGAAAAAAATAAATAATATGAATTCATTCTGGAGAAACTTCAACTCTATTGGTGGCATTTAAAATTCATGCAACTATTTTGGAAAACAATTAAAATTTACAGAAGGAAAATCACTGAAATTAATTATACAAAAAGGAACATGGCACCACTTTTTAATGGTAGGAAAACAATGAAAATTTGGTTATAAAAATATATATACACACATACATACACATAAATGTGTGTGTATGTATGTATGTATGTATTTGGTTTAATTTTCTTTCCTGTCATTTATTACTCAACGATTTTCCATTTGGTTGTCAATTTCATCACTGAATCTGCACTCTTCTCACCATAGTTACTTAATCAATTACATCTTAGTAAATACATATCAAATTATTTTGCCAAATAAGTTATATTTTCTAATCCCCAGGTCTTAACCTATCTGGTGCATATATATGACTGTTAAGCACCATTTCTTTTTAGACAATCCTTTCTTACTTTGATTTTGTGAAACCAATTCTTTCTCATTCTCCTTGGTTTATTCACCAATTCACAACTGAGGGGATTTCCTAATTTTCCAATCTTTGCCCTCTCTCTCTCTCTCTCTCTCTCTCTCTCTCTCTCTCTCTCTCTCTCTCTCTCTCTCTC
>NC_058133.1:97295918-97306720 GCF_016433145.1 Gracilinanus agilis | reverse complement strand
TCTCTAATCGCTAAGTAATTATATAATTATATTAATGAAGAATAGTAATGACAAATAGGCTAACCCTATGAGTAGAAATCACTAGCTTATACTTCAGGAGAAACCCCAAGTCAGGAGAATCAAGCAGAGTGTCTGCTTACATCCAATCCCACAAATTAACTGTCTTCAACCCTTCTCAACTGCCCCTCACCCAAAGTTCTCCAGGGGGGATCCCCTGGAATTCTGGGTGAGGCTCTCCCTGTACCTTTGCAGGGATTCCATGCTTTGCATCTGCACACAACACCTCCTCCAAGAAGGGGAGGCCTCTCTGGAACTAATCTCTCCAGAAGCCAGGAAAAGAGGGTCAGCTTCTCACTCACCCTGGTCTAAGCACCAAAGGAGAAGATTCAGCAGTCTTTTCAGAAGCAGTCCAAGATCCAGAATCCCAGGTCCAACTCACCTCTAAGAAATAGAAATTCTTGAAATTTGGGAAGTGGAGGAGCCCAGATATGTTCATAAAATTCCAGTCAAGATTTAATAAAATAATCAAAAGAAGCACTGAGAAAGAAAACCAAAGCAAAATAACTAAAACTTCCTCCAGTTTCTTCAAGACTACACAATAATACTGCCAGAATCCTATGGAAATTTTGAACAGAAATATGTTGGGGAACATGGAAAATAACGTTCTTAAGATGCCCTGTTTCATAGAACGCATGAACAGACAGGTGCCTAATCCATTCTGTTTTGATCCCTGGCTACAAGAGGACACAAATCCTTAATTCATGAATATCAGGTAGAGTAAAGGAATAGGCCAAAGAAGCACAAATCATGGAGAATTCCAGGAGTGGCAGTCACAGCAGGACTCAAGGTCATACCAGCATCCACAGCAGGGCCACCACTGAGGGCAGTTGAAGAGGAAGCCAGGATCAGTCTAACCCTTAACATAGCATTGTCATTAAGCCTTTTCTTGAGGATAACATAGGGCTGGACCATCATCCAGTCTTATTTGAAGCAACATTATGGGAAAGGAACAGATGAGTATCCAGGCAGCCTCTGTCAATGTTATTCTCAATTTCAGTTCATTTATTGCCTTGGTGCTTTATTGCTCTGCAGATTGTGTATTCCTAGACATATCCTGGCACTAGTGTCTGTAGATTTCTTTCTCTCTATGCTCTCTTGGCTAGGAAAAAAATAATTGTAATTTTCTTTAGATTTTTCTATAAGATTTCTGATATTTTCATGAAGAATTGACTTTCTAGAACTTCAGGAAAGATGTTTGTTGAGGAAGTAGGGTATAATTCTTTTTGCTATCAGGATATCTTGTCTCCATTTCACGTGTATACACACATCTTGGATGGGCATTATGAATAGAAACACTGATGAGACAAAATTAAATAGTCGGAGTACAGGTTGGGGCTGATTTCCTTCCTGGGAAATCAAGAAATTATCATAATAATCCAAAGATAATAATACATTATATAAATTATAAATAATAAATAGAATGAATAAATATAAATTATATAAATGAATTAAATAAATGCCTCTTTAAGAAATAAAATTTATATGGTGAGTCACAGAGCCAAATTCTGAAAAATTGAATTTGAAGATCACATGAAGAGTGATGAAAGTAATGTGCACTGGGCAGATTCAAGCTGTGAAATATTTCAAAAAAGGAATCAAGCAAGAAAGGAGCAAAAGTTGTCATGAGAGAAATATCTAATAAAACATAGACTTGGACTGATCATATAATGTGAACAAGGGAAAAGCAATATAAATGCAATGTGCTTCAATGACACTTTTTCAATATCAACAGATCTTAAGAAATGCTTCTCTCATGTAAGGTGAATCCTCCACTACAATTCTATGGAATTAAAGTACAGAGCCATACAGAAAAGGCAGGCATAGATGGCCTTCAAGCTACATAGTTAGAAGGAATGCCTACAATGATGACATCATGAGATCCATATGAATTGGCCTATGCGCCAAAAGACTTTTTCAAAAATCATACAACATGGGTATGCATGTATGGATTGAAATCTGTATCATTTATAGGAGTATCCATATCAATGTGATGATAGATCCCCTAACGTAAATCTGAAGTTTTTAAAGAGATTCAAATAATAGAGGCACATTAGAAATAGGAAGAAATGTGGAACTAGAAAGAGTAAGTCAAGGTTGAAGGTGGGAGAAGGGATGTAAAATATCCACAATTCACAGGGGATTACTATAATCTAAGAGAAGAACTTTCTAATAGAAAATCTAGTTCAGAACTATAGGAGACAATGATGGTCAAAAAAAGAAAAGAAAACATGGAAGCAGAAGAGACAGAGAAAGTGTAGTGTCATGGAAGTCAAGGTTAGAGAAAATTCCAAGAAATTGAATCAATGGTTTAAAAGACATCAGAAATTTTAGCAGAAAGAAAATAAAATAGAACTATAATATTTGATTGAGAATATAAAAACAATAGAAGTGGCATTAATGAAGGCAGGACTACCAAACTGTTTCTGAAAGATTATAATAATTTAATTATTTAATTAAAGATTATAATAATTTAATTATTTAATTCCTTCTAAAGAAATGAATTCTTTGCACTGCATACATAACTCAACATCAATTCAACAAATGTTTTAAAAAGCCCTTGTGCTAAGCCCTGCAGTACATACAAAATTTAAGTTTCTGCCAAAATTTCAGGTAGTTCCTGCCCTCATGGAACTCGTGTTTTTATTAAGCAATTTGTTTTTAATTAATCAGTTTAATTAAATTATTGAGGCATAAGAGATATAGACTCTTTCTTGGAATCAGGTTAACTTAGTTTAAACTGCCATCTCTGCCCTTCATTGATCAAATGAGCTTGGACATGTCAATTAACCTTTCCAAGTTCCAGGCAGTTTTCAAAGACTGAGGTGAAAAGCATTGATGAGTTTTTTTTTTTTAGTTTTCCAGACCCATGACATCAGTACATAGGGAAAAGAATCCAAAAAAATTAGTAAATACCTTTGCATTGAGGATCCCCTTTCCAGTTGGGTCCTATACAAATTACCTCAGTTGATCCTTCAGGCTGGAAATTTGATAGACAATGATAAACCACTTTATCTCCTGGCATATAATAGCTTTTTGAAGTACCAAGCATGTCAGAATTATTAAACCTGGGAGGGCGTGAACATCTTACATCTGAAAAACATGTATATTTGTGTAATTGATTGCATTTTAAAGAAAGATATGATCAATCAAATCACTGCAACAACATGGTGGTAAAACACACTCTTGTTTTTCAAGGCACTTACTTCAGAAACTTAAAACATTAGGGTTTTTGCTGGTTTTCCCAGGACAACTTAGCAAGGATAGAGAATAAAAGGGGATTCAAAATAAATAAAAACATGAATTCCCCAAAAGAGACACATTTAAGGAGAACTTTATTGGGACTATAGTGGGAAAGAAAGGGACTTCAAAATATCACTGGCTTATTCAAATTGATTTAAAACTCAAAATTTTTTATCCTAACTATTAAAACTAAAGAAAGTGAGAATTACCAGCATCAGTATGAAATAAGCCATATTGTGCTAAATTCTCTTGATGATAAAGTAGGCATTCAGGCTTAGAAAGACTTTCTGGTACTTGTGAGCATGTCCACAGACTTCATTGGTTCTTGTTGGATTATTAACTTTGTCCAGAGAAAACTTAGTGCCAATAAGGAATTAGAAAGCAAAGAAATTGTTGCTCTATTTTCTAACCCCCAGTACACTGTGAAGTATATATTACTTTTTAAAAGAACAGATAAATTATTCAGAAGATAATCTATTTGAAGACTATAAAGTTATTGTATTATGATTATTCTCCATTTTGTATTGAATTATTAAGCTGCTTCTAGTTAACATTTGGACAATTCTAATTCAAAGATGACTTTGGGAAATCATATCTATTTTTTCATTTGTCTTTTATATTGTTTTGGTCATGCTAGGGTTACTTAGTGAAAATAATTTCTAAGCTAGGCATAGGTACTTAAAAAAAATTAAATTGTCCTTGAAAAGAAAGAAAAGATCTTCTACCTTTACATTGTGGTGGACTAGACCAGGTTCCTCCATTACAAGTTATAGTTGCTAGTCCATCAATGTTATAACCTTCTTTACATGCGTATATCACTTCTTCTTCAAATTCATAACTTCCTGACACTTTAACAATGATACCATTACGTATTTGAGGTGGTTTTCCACATGGAATTCCTGAAAAATAATGACAAAAATATATCCTTTATGTTAATTTTGAAAATTTTATTTTATTATATATATTAGCAAATATTTATTATGATAAAATTAGAAGTGATAATATTTGATGATGTATAATATGTTATCATAAATAATGCTTATTTATGAATAATTTTATCCAAATCAATTAACTTCACAAAAACAGAAAGTTTTGTTCAGATAGAAAATCAAAATCTGGTCATTTATTCTGTTGAAATTGAAAGAATGCCAACTGTTCTAGAAAATTTTATCATGACATTTATTTCAATGGAATTCATGATGTAGACCATCTAGAATGTAACTTTAGCGATAGCCAGGTGGCACAGGACAGAGGGTAGAGCCTGAATCTCAATTGAGCCTCAGATACTTAGCAACTATTTGATCATGGGCAAGTCACAATCTCTGCTGCCTCGGTTTCTAGGTAAGTAAAATTGAGATGACATTAATATAACCTACCTCCAAGGATTGTTGTTAGGAAAAATGAGTGAATGCTTGTAAAATTCTCTGCACACATAAAGTGTTATATCAGGGCAGCTACATGGCACAGTGGATAGAGAGCCAGGAATGAATATGGGAGCTTGTAGAGTCTGATCTAACCTCAGACACCTCCTAGCTGGGTGACTTTGGGAGAGTCACTTAACAGCAATTGTCTACCCCTTACCATTTTTCTGCTTTGGAACTAATACTTAGTGTCAATTCTAAGACAGAAGGTAAGGGTTTAAAAATAAAGTGCTCTATAAATGTTAAGTATTGATGGAAGAATTAGCAGTATAATACAATGCATTAGGTATAATTAGGCAATAACATTTTCAAAGTGTATTTTCAGGTATTTCTTTCTAACTGATAATAATACTGGCATTTCCATTGTGATTTGGAATTTGCTCAGTAGTTTATATTATTTATCTCATTTATTCCTGCTAATAACTGTGTGAAGTAGATCCTACAGAGATTAGTATTTCCTTTTTACATGTGAGGAAAACTGAGTGTCAGGAAAGTAAATTGACTTTCTCAGGATCACACAGCTAATAATAATTAGAGATCAGTTTTGATTTGTGATATTTAGATACTAAATATCTAAATTCACAGTAATTAAGTCACTCAGCTTTATTACCTCTCCGAAAGATTATCTGAAAGACACTGATTGTCTCCTGACTATTGGAGAATATCACTAAATAGAATATTAGAAATCTATAGTTGATTTTGATCAAAGTCTCTTCCCACATTGAAAATTCCACTTGGTCAATAAATCAAACATTGTGCTGAATTCTGAGTATACAAGAAAAGTAAAAGAGAATTCCTGCTCTCAAGAAGCTCATGGTCTAATGGGGAGACAACATGCAAATTATATACAAACAAGCTATATACATAATAAATTATAAATTACTAAGGAAAGGGAGGTCCTATAATGATGGATTATCACAAAAAGTTTCCTGCGGAAGACAGGATTTTAACTGGGACTTGAAGGAAACTAGAAAACTAGGAGGCTGAGATGAAGGGGGAGGGCGTTCTAGAAACTGGTGAAGGATTGTGACAATACACAGATTAAAATGCTGAGGTGTTAGTAAGTGATGGGGAAAAAAATCATACACATAGAAAAAGCAGAATAGTGCACTGAATAGAACTTTGTAGTTCATTCTGTTGATGAAAATGCAGGAATGACCAGTATAAAAAGTTGTCAAATGTGAGGTAGGAAATGAGTTCCAGACATCATTCTACCATTAAATTACCATATTTCAGTGGTCAAAATCACTACATAACTTTGGACCTCAGTTTACTCATCTGTGAAATGAGGAGATTGGGAGATGACAAGTATAGAGGTTTTGTTTCCTATTTATACAGTTTTTTGAAGTTTACAGTATGATTTCCTCATAGCTTTCTTGAAACAAAGCATGCATGCATTGCACAAGACAAGATAATCCATCCATTATTACTTTTGCTACTTTTTTCTTCCTAAAATTGACATCATCATATTGAATAAAGCAAGGGTACAATGAGGGAATAAGAAAAATTATCCTTTTGGGTCAGAAACACTGATGACTAGTGGTGCCTAGTGGAATAATAATCCACATCCCTTACATTTATACCAGAGAAAAACTTTTCCACTTGCTTACCCATAGATTTTCTCTAGTTCAATATAATTTTTGAGATCATAGATTGTCTTATGTTTGTTTGTATCTCTCTAGCAAAATGCTCTGGCACGCTACAAGTACTTAGTACATTCTAGTTGACTGATTCTATTGTGAGTGTTTAGAGCTACTATCTTGTGGAAAACTTGCCAAGAAGCATCATTACCAATACAATGAGGAGGTGAGCTCCATTTTCCCATATTGCATTTTATTTCCTCTTCTCCAATCATTATGAAACCCTGCTGACACATGTAGCTTACTCTAGTATTATGTGCATAGGTACTGGGCTCCAGATTGTCCTTATCTTCTTTTGATGTGGTCACTTGCTTAATGTCTCCATATTTTATAGCAGGTGGCTTAGAACATGGCTGTTTTTCTATGTGGAGAAGAGAATATGGTTATAAAAAAGTATCAAATACAATTGTTAGGAGAAAACAAAAATAAAACTCTTTTATTGAATATCACTGCAAAGCAATTTTTAATGTATAACTATTTTACAAAGGCCATGATGCATTGAAAAGAGCACTGACCCTGGAGTCAGAAAATTCAAGTTCAGATCCCAGTTCTGCCATTTACTAACTATTTGACATTGTGTGAGCCATTTAAATTCTCAGCCACAGATTCTTAATCTAGCAAAAAACAGTTGTTGGACTCTACATGGTCTCTAGAATTTCTTCCAGCTCTAGACTGTCATCCCATATTCCCCTTATTATTAGACTTTCTAGTACCTCTTTCTATCGACTATTTATGTGACTGACTCATTCTTCTTTTTCATTGACTTGTTCAGAGAAGAATAATATATGTTGTGGGAGATTTGCTAAGCCATTTTCAGGACTTGTTTCCTCTTTTTGTGTCCACCTGCCACTCAATTCTCACCTGTGATTCCAAGAAGCTGTAACATGGACCACAGTCACAATTCAGCAAACTATCTTGGTACGCAGGCTAAAGCAAGTTGTGGGTATCTGTGAGTTAAGAGTGTGTCTACCCAAGATATACAAATAGCTTCCCTGGCAGATGGGATGAAACTGAGGGACTTTTCAGATACTAGAAAATAACACAACAAAATGATGTCTTCGGTTTCATGTTATTAAACAGCTTTCTAGGAAGTAAATTTGCCCACATCTATAGTCATTTAGCTCCAGGGCCAATTGAAAAGATTACTTTTTTATTGTCACATGATCTATACTAATCTCTAGGCACCTGAAGAGTGGGATTTTTGCAAACTGATGCAGAGAAATGTGTAGGAACAGAAGAAGCAGGAAGAAGAGGATGGAAGGTTGGTAGCAGAAGGATTCTGGGAGTCAATGGTGCCTATGAAGGGACTTTTGGGGGGTTGCTCTTGAACTCTGTGAGGAGGGACAGCTCTGAGACCCTTCTTCTGGACTGAAATCATCCAAATCCTGATAAAGTGCTTCCTGATTGGATATCTACTGTTATCCTGCATCTGTTCTGATCCTTAGAAATCAATACCTGTGTGGACTCAATTGAACTAGCAGTTTACTTTGAGGGTTAGCCCATGGGTGACTGGATTTAGCCTTCAGTGTACCTCTTAACTAAATCAGCTAACAACCTAGAGACTTGCTTCAATTACTTAGCAGAGGGTTAGCTAATATAAGGAGAACATCTAGATAGAGAGGATGTCCAAACTTGCCTTAGCTGTGGCTGAGGGTTGAAGACTGTGGTTCTTTTGGGTGTTAGGGATTCCTACTACGGTCTTTCCCAATCTAATTTAATCTTCTAATTAATATAATTAATTTTAATGAACCATCATAAAAATAAACAAATAGCATTCAAATTTGTTGACAGAAGAAAGAAGATTTGTTAAGTGGAGGTTAACACTGGATTTGAGATTTCTCCCCAACTGGGTAAAGCAAAATTCCCAGTCATGTGTTCTGATTTCTTTTCCAGGTTAGCTGTCTATGGCAAGAGAGGGAACCCTTGGAGGAGCTAGGTTGAGCAAAGTCCTAGTCAAAAGTCTATTCCATCTCCTAAGGAGTTTCTCTGCTTCTGTTATTGATAGCTGTGATTCCTGTTTATATTGGCTAAAGACAGAGAAGCCTTCATCTTTATTCTCTGTCTCAGAGGGAGATACCCTGTCAGATCAGGTAATGCTAAACCCTGGTGACCTGTTAACATTCTTCATGCAGGGTGTCCCATTTCCCTTTTAACACACCTCAGATAGAGAAGTCAACACCATTTTTGAAGGAAAGCTATTTTGCAAGATATGAAATACTAACCAATGCATTTGGGTAATGAATTCCAACGTCCATTTTCACATATTATCTCTTCTTGTCCTTGAAGAATGTAATTTTCTTTACAAATAATACTTATTTTTTCACCATCCTTATAATTCACTGTTATATCCATATCCTGAGAATTAGGTATTTGTGGTGGAGGTGCACACGATTTCATTGCTGGAAGATATTTATGTTAGGCGATATAATTTCTTCTATTCATAATTATGTTAGCTTATATGTCAGAGGCTACAGTTTCTCCTATTCACAGAATTTCCAAGTTCAAGTCAAATGAGGACAAACTGTAAGCATTATGCAAAATCTGTGGCTTACTAATTATAAGAAATATTTGTTTCTCTCCCTAACCTGCTTTCTCTCATTACCTCTATGGACCTCTAATTTACATGTTTTTTTGTTTGTTTGTTTGTTTGTTTTTTGCCAACAGTACCCACTAAATATTACTCCTTTGGCTTGTCATGGTGAGAACTTGACCCTAACAGGTTCTCCTCTTCGGAATAGATTTCAAGTAGATTCTGGCCAACAACTATTTTTACACAGGACAAGATTAAGTTTATTATGGGGTGAATGGACAGTTGTAATATATTCTCTGGCTGTGTTAAAGCATGAAAACAAGGTGTAAAAATTAATCCCAGTTTTATCCAATTCCCTTTTGCTTCTACAATGATGATGGCAAACAGAAAAGAAAAGAGATAAAGAGGTCCTTAGAATCCTTTGGTTTCTAGGCCATATGTCAATTTCAGCTTAGAAGGGGATTCACTAAATTTCAAATCATCTGCCAGTGATAAAATCCATTTATCCCTATAGAAACTGAATCATTTCAATCTTGAGATTGTTGCTATAAAAAGAACCAGAAGACAAAATAAAGTTGCAATCTAAATGAACCATATATTCACAAGTTTTGTTTAGAAAGACAAATAAATGAGTTGATTAAGATTTAAACATATATCCAAAGACAAAAAAGGAGATTTAATGGAATATAAATTCAGATTGGAGGGATTCTTGATTCTTCCCTCTTTCTAATTCCATAACTGGTCTGAATTATTTTTGACCTCTCTCTCCTTTCCATTTCTCAGGTGACTATGATTCTCATTTTCTCTCAATTAGACCCATTGTTGTAGCCTGTTAGTTTCCCCACATTCAGTCTTTCCTCTTGACAATCTTTCATGTAGGATATTACTGAAATAATCTTCCCAAGACATATCTGATTATATATCTCACCTGTTCAAAATCTTTCATCAACTCCATCCTTGTTTTTAAACCATAACACAAAATCTTCAGGCTGGTATTACCGACCTTTTAAAGCTAATTTCATATTAATCTGTTCACTCCCTAAATTCCTAAAAAACTACTCTACTAAATTCTTTCAACTCAATTTTCCAATGATCTAGTTATATTTATTCATACTTGTCATATTCTTTTTTATTTGTTCAAAACTTTCATTTACTAAAAATGAGATGGTAACATTTTATCTTAAGATGTAACAAAAGAAAATGACTTGGAAAACAATATGCAGTTTTTACAATAAAACATTTAATAGAGCAGTCACAGGTAAGCATCCTCCCATTATAGATAAGTAACACTTAATTTGCATTCTTATTTGTTACTCATCTAATTTTAATAGCATTTTAGTGTTAATTTCTTCCTCTAATCATAGAAAACCAGTAGGGGAAGAGACTGAAGCAATTTTATACTGATAAAAATTTCTCATATTCCTATAGTGCTTTGGAACAAAGCAGTACTTCCAGACGTTTTACTAGTTGATTCTCATTTCTACTTCTAGATATCCTATTCTTGTCTAGCAGCTTATTTCTGATTGCCTAAAACCATGCTTATATATTTCCTATCCTGAAAAAATCCTCTCATCCCCACTAATGACTGTCCAATATCTCTTCTGCCTTTTTAAAAATTTTAATTAATTAGCTTTTTTTTATTTTTAGAAAAATTTTCCATGGTTACATGATTCATGTTTTTACTTTCCCTTTTGCCCCCTCAAACTCTCCTCCCCTCCATAGCTAACTCCTATTTCCACTGGTTTTCACATGTGTCATCAATCAAGACTTATTTACATATTATTGATAGTTGCATTGGTGTGGTCCTTTTGGGTCTACATCCCCAATCATGTCCTCATCAACCCAAGTGTTCGAGCAGTTGTTTTTCTTCTGTGTTTCCTTTCCTGTAGTTCTTCCTCTGAATGTGGGTAG
>NC_058133.1:97269941-97291567 GCF_016433145.1 Gracilinanus agilis | reverse complement strand
AAGTTGATTTCAATGCACTTAAGTATTGAATATTTCCTCTCTCTAACCTCTTTACCCTTACAGTGTATTGTTATTTTTCCCTTTTGGTCCCATGCACTTCTTTATGGAATATAAATTCATTCCTTTTTGTTTGTTTTCCTATTTTTCTTATTATTACCTTCTTTCCCCCCCTAGTTTTGTGATATATATATATATATATATATCACTTGACATTTCATCCTATACAGTTTGTCCCTGTTCTTTCTATGTAAACTTCTTCTAGTTACCCTGTTGGTAATAACAATTTTTAATGTTTGCCAATATCTTCTTTTCTTCTTGGGATACAAATTGATTGAACTTGTTGTGTCCCTTAAAGAAAAGAATTTTTTTCTCCTCCCCCCATTCTCTTAATTACCTTATGTTGATTCTCTTGAGTTCTGGGTTTGGGCAGCAAACTCTCTGTTTAAGTCTGTTTTTTTCTTGATGAATATTTGGAAGTCCTTGATTTTATTGAATGACCATACTTTCCCCTGCAATAATTTAGTTAGTTTTGCTGGATAGTTGATTATTGGTTGTAGACCCAGTTCTCTTGCTTTCCGGAATATTGTGTTGCATGCCTTCTGGTACTTCAATGTAGATGTAGTCAGATCCTGTGTTATCCTAACTGTGGTTCCCTGATATCTGAATGACTTCTTTTTAGCAGCTTGTAATATTTATTCCTCGGTCTGGTAGTTTTTGAATTTGTCTATAATAATCCTGGAAGTTGTCAGCTGTGGATTAAATGTAGGAGGTGATCTGTGGATTCTTTCCATTTCCACTTTTCCCTCTTGTTCAAGAACCTCAGGGCAATTTTCTCTGATAATTTCTTGTAAGATGCTATCTAAACTTTTTATTTTATCATGATATTCTGGTAAACCAATAATTCTTAAGTTGTCTCTTCTAGCTCTGTTCTCCAGATCATTGGTTGAATCAATGAGGTGTTTCATATTCTCCTCAAATTTTTAATTTATTTTATTTTGTTTAATATATTCTTGCTGCCTTTTGAAGTCATTTGCTTCTAGTTATTGAATTCTGTTTTTTAAAGTCTGAATTTCTTCCTTGGCTTTTTGACCATCCTTCTCCTTCTGGCCTGATTTTCTTTGTAGATTATCTTTTTCCTTCTTTACTTCATTTTCAAGCTGACCAACTCTGGCTTTTAAGACTTTATTTTTTTGTTAATTCATGTATTTCCTTTTTCAAATTGTCTTCAGCCTCCCTTGATTGCTTTTTGAGTTCCTGAAGTTGAATTTTGAGATCTTCCAAAGCCTTTGTCCAGTTCGCTGGAACTATTTCCTCTTCTTCTATTTCTATTTCATTTGCTCTCTTTTCACTTCCTTGAAAGAAGCTGTCAATTGTCATTTCTTTTCTTTTTTTCTGTTGCTTACTCATATTTTTTCCTTACTTGTTCTGCTAGTTTGAGCACATGTATTTAATTGTCTTTGATGAAAGATCTTCCCACAACTGGCAATGGAGGTTTGTAGTTACTTTCTCTGCCCTCTGAAGACTTCTTGTCTGTCCAATTGTTGGGATTAATCCTGTATTGATTGGATTAATTTTACTGCTTAACCTGCTCTGAGGCTAAAACCTGGAGAGGAGGGAAAAACAAACAAACAAAAGTACCATGGGGGGACAAGAAGGAGCATTTTGGCTGAACTGAGCTCTCCAGCAGTGGGGTCCCCCTGAGCTCTCTGCTGTGTTTGAACTGGTTTTCTTTCCTCTTGAAGCACTGTGTTCTCTTTCTCTGTATGAGGAAACCAAGCTGTCTGCAGTATGGGGTTTGGCTCTGAGCCACCATCTTCCAGGAGTTTTTGCTGTGTTTCTCTGGTTTTTTCCTCCAGTCATCTCTCCAGTGCCTGTGTTTAACTCCCAGACTCTGGTGCCAGCAAGGCCCTCTCTCCGGACTGGTGCCATCCTGAGATTTCCTTGGTTCACTGGAGACTCCACATAGCACATGGGGGAGTTGTCCTATGATTCCCCTTCTATGCCCTCAGACCTGACAGTTCAAGAATTGAAGCCTTTTTGTTCATGCACTTCTTTAGTTGTGCTGCAGTAGAGTTTCCCCTGCTCTGTCCCATTATTAGATTTGGTCCTCTTTCTTCTGGAAGCACATTGTTTTCTATCTTGGTGTGTAAGGGTGCAGAGGTTTTAAGATTCACTCCGTCTAGGCCGCCATCTTCCTGGAAATCCCATCCTTACCATATTCTATTAAGCAGCTAGGTGTCACTGCGGATGCAGTAATATGTCTGATATCTGGAATTCATGAATTCAAATCCAGCCCCACCTACTTCCTATATGTATGACCCTGGTCAAGTTACTTAATCACTATGTCTTTCCTTATCAGTAAAATAGGGATAATAATTGTTCCTACTTTACAGTACTATTATCCTAGAGGTAATAAGGAGTCAGTGGAATTTAATGAACAAGTGAAAATAAAATCTAGGTACAAGGAAAATAATTTTACATAAATGAGGAAGATGGATGAGAGGCGGGAGTCAGGAGAGAAATCAGGCAGAAGGCAACTTTGGTAATACAGGAGAGAAATAATGGTGAAATTATGGTGACTACTGGATAGGGAGAGAAAAGGAGTCAGATGTAAGAGACAGAGAGTTTAAAAGGCAAAAAACTGGCAATGCAAATGAAGGAGTGTGAGGAATGCAGGACAATATTGAGGTTTCAGATGTAGGAGACTGGAAGAATGGAAGCTCCTTCACTAAAGAATGATTTCAATTAAGAACCTACTAAGTTTGAAATAGCTTCAGAGCATGTAGTTTTAAATATCCAATTGACAATTAATGATATATGAATGAAGCTCAGAGGAGCCTGCCAATGTTACCAGTTCTTAGCCAGTGCCTGGCTCCTAGAAGGTAGTTAATAAATGATTGTTGAATGAAAAAGAATGAGTTTAGAAAGAGAAGAGGGCCCAGGATCAAGCTTCAAGAAACACCCACAGCTTGAATGTATGATGATTAGAAATTCTGAGGCTGGTTTCTGGGTAGGAAAATTTATTTATTGATTAGGCTAGCAATAACCCCAAAATTAATTGATCAATGTTCTCTTTCAGATAGAACACCTGGAAAGAAAGTGTTGTGGATCCTTAAATACAATTTTGGAGCTCTCTGCTAGATATCACAAGATATGTCTAAAAGGTGAATAGTAAATGAAGTGGTCCACAATTCTCTCAGTCTCTCCCCAATTCCTTTGTTTAATGATGGAAAATCCAGTCCTATGATTCCAACGTTTAAAAGGAGAAATCAAGTTCTGCCTAGATAGGAGTCATTTTGTTCAATAATTTTCAATATAAGGTTCCAGAAATCTGTCCTGAACCCCTGACCTAAGCTGATTTTAATTACCAAGCAAGATAGAATCCATAATCTCACTTTTCTATCATCTTACAATGGGAAATACTTTAGGGTGGAAGCACTCCTTGAATTTGCCAGGAATAGAGGAAAGAATAAAGAGGTCTAAGGGACAAGCATGAGCCTCAGTTCAAAATGCAGAAACAGAAATCAATATATTTGAAATAAATATTACTAATTGTATGTGGGATTTTTGAGTGTGATATGAGTCAGATGAATTAAGAAAGTAGACAGTGGTTAGATAAGAAAGAGGAGAAAAGGGACAGTAAAATCCTAAGAGTAGAGGATTCAGGATCAGTTGCTCAGTAGTATTAAATGAAGTTGATAGGTTGAGAAGAAACCACCAATTAAAAGATTACCGGTAATGGTTCAGAGAACAACTTCAACTGAGTGGTTAGGTTAGAAGCCAGACTACAAAGGGTTGAAAAGTAAGTGAGTGATGAGAAAGTGTAAACAATAAATATTAAGAGCTTTTTCCTAGGAGTTTGGCTGAAAAATGGAGGAAAACTATAAGATGATCATTTGAGGTTACTGATGTGTTAGGGAAAGATTTTTTAGGATGAAGGAGATGCATCTCTAATTCTCAGGAACTAAGATATTGCTTCAAGATTTCTTATTACCTAATATTACTTCAAGATCATGCCCAATTGTTTCTGGTTCCCTTTCCCCCAAGTGACCAGTGTTTCCTATCTCCTCAAAATGCCTTTTCTGTATTTTCCTGTATGTATGTTATGTTGTTTCTAGTAGAAAGTAAATTCCTTGAAGGAGTGATTGCTTAATAAGAATTTTACAATGAGAAATGTTTGCTTCAGGGAATTAAAAAACACTCTTACTTGAACAACTTAGTGGAGGAGACCATCTTCCATTTCTACATTTTGTACTTTTGAATTCTGAATTCCAGTTACATTTGTAATTAATGACAATATCATTAAATTCTTTGTTTAGGTTGACTTGAAAGTCTTCAAAAAATTTTGATGCACATCTCCCAAGTCTGTTTTTTTCTAAAAAAAAAAAAAAGATAAAAATTTTAAATGTAATGTATAAGGCATGTCATTAATTCAGGAAATTAAAACATTCAGCCCACAGCCTCCAGTGGTGACCAATCCAGATTAAAATATGATTGGGAAATAATTAAGAAAATAAATAACAATAAAATAAAAATAGATAATGTTACATTTTAAAACTGTTCATATATCTCATACAGAGATTCAAATTGGTGCCTCCCTCTATTAACAAATTGTTTCTAATTGTTTGACACCATTGATTGAAATCATCTTCAGTGTTCCTTCATTCAAAAACATATATCAAGTGTCTAATTCCAGGTATAGAAATCAAAGGAAGCTTCATTGATAAAGCTGAATAAAACTGATATTTGAAGAATTAATTAAGCATTAGCTACCAAATATTGCATTAATAAATTAATTACTCTTAAATTAGGAATTTAAATTAACTATTTAATAACATTATCAATAAATCGAGCAGTTGATTGGTTTTGGGCCTAGTAAAAATGGCTGGCAGTAAAAAGGCTGAGACAGACTTAGAAAACAAAACCTTATATTTAAGAAGTTTAAAAAGGTTAAAGTAAAGGTAAAAAGTTTAGCAGGAGATATCCCTAAGACTAATGGGGTACTAACTCAAACCATACCCAACTCAAGGCCCCTCATGGAGTCCACTTCTGTCTGGGAAAACCAGATCTTCTGCTCTCTCTCTCTCTCTCTCTCTTCTTAGCTCTATCTTACATCCAGATTATTACTACATCAGCCTATTTCTAATATATTTATAAAAATATGTAATTCTTAAAAATACTGTCTCTAGGGGGCAGCTGGGTAGCTCAGTGGAGTGAGAGTCAGGCCTAGAGACAGGAGGTCCTAGGTTCAAACCTGGCCTCAGCCACTTCCCAGCTGTGTGACCCTGGGCAAGTCACTTGACCCACATTGCCCACCCTTACCAATCTTCCACCTATGAGACAATACACCGAAGTACAAGGGTTAAAAAAAATACTGTCTCCAAATATTCTTCTAGTCACTACTTCACTGCCAGCCTACTCAAGGTTGAGTCTAGTTGAGGCAGGGATGGCTTTCCAGCCTGGATAGGCACAGAGCCTGTCTTCACTCCTCTCTTAGAAAGATCAGAGAAAAAGTCTTCTTTCTTCTTTCATTCAGTCTCCTCACTCCAGCCATTCCCAAATTATCAAGCACTCTCTTCCCCAACTCCAAATCCACTATTCCCAAGTTTTCACAGGAAACACAAGAAGAGCCAGGAAAATGTCAGGCTCCAGGACCCAAGGTTAGATCCAGAGACCCATGACAGCTGGAAAAACCCCAACTTCAACTCCCCCAGCACCCCTGCAGAACTCTTGCTCACATTTCTAAGCTGAGCCCAAGACAGTGGTCTGGCAGGATCTCTCCTTCTGTCCTCAGTTACCTATCTCTTAATTAAAACCCCCACACCATAATATTCCCAAAATAACCAAACCTGATTTTTAGTATATCTGTTCACCTCTTGGGATTTATGGTACTTCTTGTTTCATGGAAAATAGAGAGAAGGAATTATTTGACTCCCCTGCTAACTTCAATGTCCCTTTGCATAAAACAAATTGTCAGCCTACTGGTGGAGATCATTCTCAAAACAATATACATATGAATCACTTTCCTTTATATTCAGCCTTTCATTGATTTCAGAATATTCAATATCAATATTAACCTTAAAAGTAATAGTCATATTTCTATGGAACGAGCAGTTGGAAAAGTCTAATTCCTGAAAATGTTACATAAAATTTCCTCAAAATATAACAAGAAAAACCTTTAGACAGTAAAAGCTGAATATGAATTCATTTGATATTTCTCTCTCCATAACCCTCAAATAGATGGAACTTAAAACTCATACATACAAAATGTAGGAGAAATGAGAGCATATTAGGACCTAAAGCAGAACAGATACTCCAGAAACATAGGAGTAAACTCTAAAAATGCACAAGAAAAATGATTAAGAACCTGCAAAATTGCCACCTATGAACTGCTTCATCTTGTGCAGAACTTGATCATGAACTGACACAATCTGTGGAAGCTTTCAGTATATATATACACAAAGAGAGAAAGGGTACCTAGGGTAGTATACCCATGGAAGCAGTCAGGAACATAGTATTTGGGTAAACCAGCACCTAGCCAGGCAATGGCCCAAATCAGAGCATATCCTATAACCAGGGAAAGGGCCAAGGCAACATTTGGGAAGGACAGTATCTGGGGTATGAAAGTAAGCTCACTTTCCACAGAAACATTTAGAGCCTATTTGGAACAAAGCAAGTGACTGAGCCGATTATAAGTGTGGGATCAAATAACTAGGAGACAGATAAGGGGTCAAAGTCAAAATCAAACTCTAGTCACCAGAAGACTGATCTGAAAGCCTGGGAATTCCTGCCAAAAGCAGGGAGGACTAGTCTTAGCCAACACATTATAGGGCAGAGGAGAAAATAAATGTATTTCTGTTACTTTAAAAATGGAGAGGTAGGGACTACCATAGATGTAAAATTTTGCATGAACTCTCAGAAGAGGTCGACATATTACTATTTAACTATTTAACTTTATTACAAGAGACCTTTAAGAAACGAGGGAAATCTGTAATTGTAATTAAAAAATTAATAAACTGAAAAATCCTGAAAATAGGGTCAAGGAGGGTAAATCTAATAATCTTTAGAGCACTTGAAAATCATGACCACCCTCCAAAAGGCCAGATGATATATTTCAAGAAATCTTAAACAAAAACTAACTATATCTATTGGAACAAGATGGCTAAGTAAAAATACAAATAATTCATTAATACCTTCCTAAAAGGGATAGTGTTAGGCATTTTTCCTAGGAAAATGTTAGCCAAATTTAAGAGTTTCAAAATCAAAGAAAAAATACTATAAGCACAGAAAAATTAATACTTATATTTCCCAAGATTACACAAGATTTGTCAGCAATCAATATAAAAGAGAAATAAAATAAGGGGATCATTTATTTTTAATAAAAGACAAATGACAAAGGTTTAGAACAAAAACTAAAACTGTCTGCCTCAACTGGGTATAACTTCATAGAAAGAAGGGGGGAAAAAGAACCTTTATTTATAATAGAATTTCAGAGCATTCCTGTTGAAAAAGACCAAACTGAATAGAAAATTTTAAATTCAAATACAGAATTCCAGAGAAATATAGTAAGGAAGAGACATAAACTAGACATATCTATATCAGGATTAATTATTTACATTATATTAGGGGTAGAGAAATGTGTTTTCCTAGAGAACACTAATGTCTTTAAGAATCATCTAGGAAAAATAATAAAATCACATAAAAAGATAACAAAGGTCCTTGGGGAGTTTTATTCTGTGTTAATTCTTTCAAAAGAAAATGAGAAAGAAATGGCATTATACTAGGAAGGTAACTAAGAGGTAGAGTCAAACTTATCTCACACCCGAAGGGTACCTGAGATGTAGAGTATACAAATATGAGTAAGAAGATAGAGGGAATAGTCATCTCATAAAACTTACTTTTGTCTGAATCAGATATAGGGAGGCTGAACACACACAGACTCATAAGCACACACATATATACACCTACACATATATACACATAGTTTGGTATAGATTTATATAAATCTCAAAGGGGATATAGGTGAGGAGAGTGGAAGAAAAGAGATGTGTTAACTATACCTTTGAAGATTTTTGCAAATATAATTTTCAAAAATCACAAATGAATGTACATGTTTGTTGACAATAAAACTATTGACAATATCAAATCTCTAACTGAAAAAGTCTTATTTACCAATGCAGGTAGGTGGCTCTGTCCAATTTCCATGAATACATGTGCTTGTCTTTTTTCCAACCATTATAAAATTCTCCACACAGCCATATTCCACCAAAGACCCATGAGAATATGACAGATCAGTAGTAGACTGAATATAACCATGGACAAGTTCAGGCACTTCTGCACATCTTCTTTTTTCCTCTGTATAAATTAGACACAAATATGCTTAAATTATTTTTAATCCTATATATTTATACATGTGTATACACCTCCTACCACATACATATACATATGGCCATACACACACACACACACACACACACACACACACACACACCTTGGACAAAATAAAGAGTCGTTCAAAATAGAATTTAAAATTTATTACCAATGCAAGTGGGTAAGGTTGTCCATTCTCCATCATTGCATTGTATCTTCCTGGGTCCTCTCCTTACAAATCCAAGGTCACAATCATACTCTACTACATCATCATGACAATATACTTTCTTCTTTGAGTCCTTAGTTATGCCATTCAAAATTTCTGGTGGTTGCTCACAACACTTTACTTCCTCTATAACAGAAAGGCCATTTAATTAACTTTTTAATCATATGAAATAACTGGATCATTGATTTAGAATTGGAAAAGACTTCAGAGGTCTTTGAGCCCAAATCACTCCTTTTGCATTTGAAGTCTATAGAACTTAAATGATTTGCCTAACATATGCGAATTAAATATCAGAGTTAGAATTTGACCATGGGTCCTCTGGATCTGGATCTAGAACTCTTTTCTCTGAACCATACTTAGATTTTGTAATCCAGTGTGTTATCCACCAACACCAACCAATTTTATATTCCCTGCGAATTTCATAAGTAGACTATCTTTGTTAAGTATAGTATAATAAACAGAGTATGCTTAATATACTTACTCTAAAAAGTATATTACTGATCAGTAATAAAATTGCTAGAGAGTACAGGGTCAAGCACAGATCCCTGAAGTAACTCTTCAAGCACCTTCTCTCCAAGATGATGTCAAATTTTCAATATACTTTTTTATGCATACAGTCATTCAACCAACTTCAAATGCATCTGCCTTTACGGTCACCTAGTCTTGCCTCTCCAGATATTACATGAGAAGCATAAGAGACTTCATCAAATCCTTCCCTTAACATTTATTTTAGTGATTATTTTCTTAGCTTTTCCTTGAAGTCATTCTACACACTGTCAATTTTATAGTCAACCATGACCGTGGCAAATTATCAACTTTCCAAATTGACCTGTTGGTTACCATCTAGGAATCCAAGAACAATATACAAATAAGGGATCAATTTCCATCATGACTATAGGGAGTTCATAGACTTAGGGGATCTGGTCTAGACAGCTTTTGAAAATAAATGACTAATAAACCTATTCAGATACTTACAAGGCAATGAATTACTTCCCAATTATTAGTGAGTCCTTTGCCCTACCAGTGATAAGAAGTCACTATATCAACATTCTGCATTTATACAAGTTTATATTGTAATAGGTTAACATTGACCTTTAAATTCATTATTTGAACTCTTTTCCAATCCTATTAATCTCAAATAAATAAGAACAAGACTTAGGCCAGAATAATATATGTATTTCATTGCTACAGACTTACTACTCATATTTATTAAATTGACAGAGTGATGGACTTTTTTGATTTTCTGTCCAATTGGCAATCATGTCTCATTGAATACTTTTACAACTGTGGATTACTCCCACTATAGGTTTTCTCCTGTCCTTCCCATAAGCTACTCAAAAAAGCTTGAGGGAATCATGCAACCTTGCTAATCAGATTTTTTCCTAATAATTATGATATAATTTCAACTGAGCCCTCTCTACAGCAAGGCAATTACTTCTCTAAAATCAATTCTTTATCTCACTCTCCTTATTTGCTGTCATCTTTAGTTTCCTCAGGCCTTCCATACCATTGTCTCCATAAGGTTTCTCAGATGAGGGTCTCATCTCATGTTTTACTGAGACAATTGAGACAATTCAATATGAATTTCTTCCCATAATCTATTGTTCACACTCTGTTCCTTGTTTAATCCCCCATTTTTCTTCCTTTATTCCCCTATGCAAAGAGATGGCTTCTGTCTTAGTCTTAGTCCAATGAAAGCCTTTGTGTGGATCTTGGATTCCATTCTTGGATTCCTATGAGAATTTATTGCCTTTTTCTCATTGGCTTTATTGACCACAACCACATTTTAAAAGCAGAACCTGAGCTCGATATTTTCATATGTGAAAGATTCACCATGGCCATGAGATAAAGCAAGGGAGCCTTGCATTTAAAAAAAGAACAAAGGAAAACACAAGATAGAATATTTTAGCCTATGTGTGTAATGAGTATGGATTTTAAATTATAGATTTGAACATTTTAATGTAGACTAGGCAGGAGATATTTCCTATAATATCCTCTAATTCCAGCATAGAACATTAAAGTTTAAGAAACCCAACTTGCACACTCAATATAGCTATGAAAAATCCTCACAATTGCCCCTGGCTTCTCTGGAGAAGCATTTTTCTCTACAGATATCAAAGTTCAAATGTTTAAATATCACTTAATCAAGAATGTCCATAAAACTTCTTTTCCAGCAATTTAATTTGTCCTCTTACTTAACTGAAGAAGATATAAATGATTCTATGCTGACCTAAAATATACTGTATGAAAACTGCAGCAAAGCTAAAAAGTTTTGCCAAGGTAAATATTCAGTAATTCCATCATTGCTAGCACCAATTTGAGAAAAAATATTTACGTTTACATGTAGGAAGCCTCGGGGACCATCCAAAATCATAACACTGCACAGATAATGGTCCAGCGATTTTAAAACCAGGGAAACAGCGGAAAGTCAATACATCTCCAACTTTATATTTCTCTTTCTTGAGATCAGGTTCCATTTCATGTAGAATAGGGAGACTACATGCTTTTTCTAAAAATAAAATGAATGAGTGCATTAATTTTCAGAAGTTTTAGTGTTTGCTCAGCAAGTTACTTATTATAATATAACATTTTCAGGTAGTGCTATCAAAAGAAATAGTTCCTGCCTTCAAAGAGCTTAAAATCTACTTAAATAACATGCAATTTCACATAAATACTTTTTGGTAAAGAGCAGGCAAATAATGGTCACTTTTTACTTAAATAAATTAGATTGAATAAAATAAAGACAGATAGAAAGAGAGAGAATGCATAAGAAACAAATTTACATAAAGATGCTTATTTATGAGTTAGAATTGAATGATTCACTGTTGGAGTTTAGAGTTGGCAAAATCAACTAGGGAAACTGTCCAAAAATGTAGGGCTCAGATTATTATTTAAAATATAATACTCTAGGTTTGTTTAAAAGGAAAAGTAAGTTTTTATAATTAATGATCATATAGTTCAACCCCACTAATTTGACTGATGAGTAAATTAAAACATCACATACCAATTTTTATTTGAAAATCCCAAATCACGACCTCTCATTTTATAATATATAGTCTTACATATAAAATGTTCACATATATACATATATATACTCTCCTTCAAATGAATAATATTGCATAATACTATTTATTTGTGAAAATTCATTTTTATGATGCTTCACATGTTGAATTTTATTTAGACATGATCTAAACCACTGATGTATAAAATTGGACATATATTTTTCACTGAAAAAATATTCTATGCCACTTTCAAGACTTGAGAAACCATAGTAATAAGTGAAATGCAATTAAGTCACATCTTTAAGGGATAGTTGACTGTTTTGTGACAAAAGAGTAATACTTAAGAGTCATAAAATAGTTTAATGACTTAAAAGGAAAAATAAAGACAGTTTAATTAGCAAAGATGGAATAAACATCACTAAAACCTAAGTGGCTGGCAGTTACCAAGTCTACCACACCTACAATTCCTTGTAGCTGAAGGGATTTCAGGAAGAGATTCAACAAGAAGTCTAGAGAAGCTACTAGTGGTATTAGTACTTACCTAACAAAGCCAGAACAAAACATTTTGGACATTTTGAAAATGATCCACTCTATCCCCCTTGTCTGGGTCTAACTATCATTCTGCCTTGGAAGCAATACATAATATTGATTTTAAGATGGGAGGCAAGGTTTTTTTTTGTCTATTCATTCTTATCAATTATAAATCTGTAGGAAATATCTTTTATTTTGAACATTAATTCTTGGGTTTCTATCATCATCTAGAGATAATATATTTGTAGAAATTTGTCCTGACAACCTCCTCTGTAGATATTGCAACTTCCTTTACTTCTGGATTAACAAGCTAAAAACTTGGAAAAAACATTTCTTATTACAAAGTACTGATGTTGTTAAGTGGTCTAATTTATGAAACACATGGTTCTATCAGTGAAAATGGTAAGAAGATGAATTAACTTCTGGTTTGAATATGAATTATAAGTCTGCTAGTCCTTTCTACCTGTATTATATCTGAAACTTCATACATAGGTTTTCTCCCTTTTAGAATGTGATATATTTGAGAGAGGGGAGCTTGTAACTTCTCATTTCTATATTCAAGTCCTTAACACAGTGCTTAATAAATGTTTTTTCATTCATTGAAAACATTAGCACGTAGAATCTACCCATCCATGAATCTCCATAAAACATTTTGTTTTTATTTTGAGTTCAGAAAAAGTAACTTACCATAACATTCAACCACTGTAGGCCACTCATCATCATGACATATTTTGAAACCTGTTGTTTGCCCATTTCCAATTTCATATCCATCCATGCATTCATATTCTAATCTTTCCTTAGGCTTAAGAAATGTCTTATTCCCTTTTTGTTTGACATTTACCAAATGTGGAATATTACAAATTTCTAAACCAAAAAAGAAAGCACATTATCTCTGATGTAACTGCATATATTTTCAACTCAGCAAATCAGAATTCACAGAAAGGCATGTACTCACTCCAAATTTTCAAAAAAGAAAATGAAATAAACCTCTATATAGTAAGCAAAAAAGAAGCACTCCACATTTTTCCCCTTATAAAAGGGAATTCTTTATTCCTGTTTTAACTTAATAGGAAACCTAGTGGTCCTTTTACCATAGAGATGTGTAGGGATAAACCAGCCCACAGTGACAGAAAGTAGAAACCAGAGAGACAAGAAGTGAGGTGAAAAAGGATATAAGAGGGGCCAGAGTGAGTTGCTCCAGGTTGGTTACTGGGAGTTAGGTGCTGGCAGTGTGAGGGCAGTTGGGAGTTGGTTGGTTGGGAGTTGCTGAGGAGAGATCTTGACACTCTTGATTAGGGCAGATCTTAGAAAAAAATACTATATTGGGTTCAGTCTTGGATTGGGCTGGATTGGGTTAGAACTTTGTGGGGTGTTTGTTATTAATCAGTTGTACTTTTCTCTGTAAATTGTAACAGGTAGTTATATGCAATATTAGGCAGTAATAGTATTATAGGAAATTATAGATAGTTATAGGTAGTTATAGCTAATTTTAGGAGTTAGGCAATCTCTCTGTCTCTTTCCTATATTTACTATATAACTATTTTCCCATATTAAAATTTGTTAAAAGCTGTTCTCTTATTTTTGTCAAAACTCCCAATTAAACCCGTATACCCTGTTTATATGAATTTCTAGGAATCCATTTTAGGAGTTACTTCAACTGCATGTTTCCCAAAGAACATAGTTTCTGTACCATTTAGAATCTATGTCCTAAAATTGTAAATTAGATGAAGAATTTTGAAGATAATTCATATGAATGTCAATTTCTCTAGGAGAAATCTAAAGTCAGAAAAGAGTGCAGAGTTATTATTTATGTTATATCCTATAGTCTTGGCTTATAAATCATAAAGAACAGAAACTTTTTGTTTGCTATTTCTATAGGTATAAATATCTACTATCCTTGTGGTTGTCATATGTTCAGTAAAATGTTAAGAGGTTGGGTGTAATAAACATTCTCTTTCAGAACACTAAAGAACCATTCAATGAACCTGAGAATTAATCTCTTGAGTTAAAGGAGTGAAGTAATATATTTGAGAATTAATGTAATTGACATTCAATTAATAAAATGGATACCCTTGAGAATGAATCTACTTAATTATTGTAATTAATGTTATGTAACCTACTACCAGGAAATAGTGTGGTCATTGTGTTCATTAGTATAGTAGAGAAAACACAGGATTTGCAGTTCATGGACATGAGTTCAAATTCTAAATATGAACCCATTAATACTGTTATCTTGAATAAATGACTTAATATAATTTGACCTCAGTTTTAGTTCAGCTTCTTGAAGAAAATGATGAGGAATGGACTAGATAACTGACAGTTTTGTATTTATTTATCAACTTCTTTGTATTAATATGTGAAATGTTTAGTGATAAGCAGAGTCTGAGGTAAAACTTAAATATCAAGCCCTTAAGTTAAATTATACTCTAAAATATGAATCTAAATTTATTCCTTAGATTTCTGAGCAATAGAGAACATTATATAGAGATGCTTGTTATATTTCTTATTTTGAAAAAATATATTCACAAGCAAAGATTATCAAATATATTAACCTCTGGTGTGACTCTAATAAGCTTGATCCAAATTAAGCTTTTTCTAGTAGCATATTTATTAAGTACTTAATATGAGATACAAGTGTAAAAAGGAGTGATAATATAAAGAGACGTGTGTGTGTGTGTGTGTGTGTGTGTGTGTGTGTGTGTGTGTGTGTGTGTGTAGCTAAATGACACAGTAAAAAAAGTGCTTGGAATCAGGAAGATATTTTCCTGAGTTCAAATCAGACCTTAGACACTTACTAGCTGTGTCACCTTAGACATTTCATTTAACCCTGTTTGCCTCACTCCCTTATCAGTAAAATAAGCTGGAGAAGTACTTCACAGCACTGAAGTGTTTGAAGCACTGTAGTATCATTGCAAAGAAAAAACCAAAGGGAATTACAATGTATCAGACACAACAGAAAAATGACTCAACAACAAAGCATAAATAGATACAAAATTAAGATTTATTAGGAGGAAAATTCACTTAGATTTAGAGGATATTAGGAAAGAATTTCTGTAGGAATTGAGCCGATATTTAAAAGAAATTTTTATTTCTAAATGGCCAGAGTGAATAGGGAATGTAATAAAGGGCAAAGCTAATGTAAAAACCTGGTCAAAGGGAACTAAAGTGAAGGATTGCGATGCTAAACACTCTCCCCATGCCCAAAAATCATTAGTACACTCCTAGATAAACATTTTTTAAAAATGAGATTCAGGGATTCTGCCTGAGCTCAGGTCTTCAGCAAAACTACTTATTTAGGTATCTCTGACTCTACCTCATCATGGTACACCAATGTTATAATGTTCCAAGATTCCTCCCAAAGGAGAATCAAAGACAAGGATTTCGCTGGTTCCATTGAGGATTTGAAGGTTATCATCCCTTATCCCCCTGCTTAAACCTCCCATAATTATCACATCACATAAAAGTATTGTGAAGATGAGATTAACTCTCCCCTCACCTACTTTTAAATTTAATCACCAGAAGCATATAAACCCGACTTTACATTAAAGTAAGGGAGGTCCACAACCCATGTGCTAAAGTGGGTGACAACTCAGAAATGACTGACTGCACCCTGAGCAGTCCTAAGCAAAGGTATAAACTGCAATTGGTCCCCATAAAGTGGAGGAAGGCACAGGAAGTGATGAAAAGAAGGGTCTTTAAAAGTGCCTGCAACTTCCTGTGAGTGAGTCTTCAAACTCTTTCAAGCTGTGGAGGCTGGTGGAGGATCATCTTCTTCAGCATGGACCCGGGACTCTAGCATTTGGTAAGACTGCTCTGGGATCATCTCCCCTAGGACTTTGGATTGGTGAATAGAAAAAGCTGACCTTCTGTTTCTTGACTTCTGGAGAGATTAACACCAGATGGGCCTCCCTCTTGGAGGAGGCTGCATGGATGAACTCCTTGCTTTATTTACCTCTGTGCCCACCAACTGGGGCTTCTGAAACCCTGCCAGAGTAGAGCCAGGGGCCAGAGCAAATATTTAGGGTGATAAGCCAGACTTCTCACTCTGCCCTCTTTTACATTTCTCTACCTTACTCTTTCCCTTCATTTTGTAAATAAAACTGCTGAAAAGTCATCTTTGACTTGTATTATAATTTCAGCAACCACATTCTCTCATATTTTAGTCAAACCATTAATTTTAACCCTTACAGCATCTCTTTTCTTTTCTTTTTATTAGAGAGGTCAGAGAATAGGTATTCAGTTTTATAGGGTTGGAGAACCAGTATTGGGAAGCATCCAAAGAGAGCAGTACAGCTGGATGAATAGCAAAATCCAATGGCATGTATTACCTACGATGGATCTCTTGCAGCTCCCCATTCATTTTGGCTAATTTTATAATGCTTACGTAAAAGGCAAGAACATTTGTGTATAGAAAGAATTTGGATATGACAGAGGAAATTTTTATCTCCCACACCTAAAAACACAAATAAAGAGAGAGCTAAAGAGAATTTCTGATGCACCTTCCTAAGTTTAGAGACCAGAAAACAGACTGAGGGGGTGAATATTTTGCCTATAAATGCACAGATAAGTACTGGTGAAAAGGGAATAGAATAAGATATCCAAGTACATAGCAATTTAGTGCCATTATTTCCCCACCCCACCACACTATTCTAACCTCCTTTGAAATTTACAAGCATTTAAAACAAGATTATCTGGACAATATCTGCCTTTTATGGACCCTAATGAAATGACCCCCCCTCAGTGAAGAATTCTAAAAGATTTATCCCTAAATACATTCAAGAAGAGAAGGATTAAAATTTTAGTACTCACTAATACATGTTGGTTGATCCAACCATCCATTTTGTCCACAGGTGATGAATCCTTCTTTTTTTCCATTTGTTGTTGCATATCCTTCTTTACATCGATAATTTGCATTTGTATTGACAGGGTAAAGTGTTTTTGAATCAAAAAAAAATCCATTATTAAAATGAGTTCTCAGTTTACATGTTTCTGAAAGGAAAAGAATACAAGCAAAATATAGACATGGGCCTATTACTATCTTCAAAGAAAAGCAATAAATAAAACAATAGCATGAAAAGTGAATTTATTTTATAAACATCAATCCACTTTACTCAATGCTGACCTAGACAAAATAACACTCTTAACAACTCCTTGTATTGATAGGGAACTTTCTCATTACAGGTTCAGGGATCCTCAGACTAGTCTTTGCAGTCTGAAGCCCTGAGGATATTTACATATACTGGCTACTAAATTATTCAAATCAGTTGCCAGAGGAATTCCTTTGGGTCTATAAAGGAAATATTGAGAATAGGGGAATAACTAGTTACCAGACAACCTGGGGACACTCTCACACCTCACAAGGGAAGGACTAACAGATAGCACTGGAAACTACTTGGGGATGTGAGGTTTAGGAATGACAGTTGGTCAAGTAACTGTCAACCCACCAACCAGGGAAAACCAATGAAGTGGAGAGAGGGGTTTCTATAATAGGAATAGCCCTAATGGTTTAACTAACTAAAGATCTAACTAAGCTAAACACTAACTAGAATAGGAGGGTTTGGAAAGTAGGGCTTATCACTACACAGGTTCAAAGATGTTCCAAGATACTCATAGGTGTCAGCAAGAACCAGGTATAAGTCCAATGAACAGCCAGTCAATCCAAAACCTGCTCTAGGGAGTAAGGTAGGTAAATCTGCTGTCTACCAATAGATATCCAGAACTTTCCTCAACCTAGGCCACGATGGTTGCTTGGAGAATCTTCCTCTCAGTGATATCCCACACTGTCATCTCCCTGGATATTTGGCAAAAGCTGGACCACACAGCCAAACACCTCCTTCCTCCCAGCTTGGTCAAACCACACTCCTTTTCAAAACCTTGGCTTCATTCCAGTATGGAACTCTCAGGTCTTTAGAGACAATCTGACAGCCTGGGTGCTAGTGTCTTAATTTCCCCATTACAAGTCATAGCTCTGAACTGGCAATGGAATTTAGATGCAAGAAAGATTTTCATTACTGTTGCATGGGAAACATGGAAAATCTCTGATATTTCCTCAAGCAATCTTGAAACTCCTAGGAGTTCCCCAAACCAAGCTGTCAACTTGAGAATCTGAAGACAAAGAGTCTTGGATTTGGATTTGAATTTTCTCACCACCACTGTGCACTGTGCACTGTGCTTTGAAGTCAATGAGGCAAGGAACTTCTGAAATTGGGGCTGGAAAACACAGGATAATAACACTTCAGAACTAGAAAAGGTTTCAGAAGAATCTAATCTGAATTCTATTAAAATAATAATCCTCTCTAAAAAAATTTCCACAACTGATCATTAAGTCTCTGAATGAAGACTTCCATTCATTAGGAACTCACTCTTTGAGCCAGAGCCTTTCTTCTTTTTCTTCTTCTTCTTTTTTTTTTTTGTTTTTTTTTAACCCTTAACTTCTGTGTATTGTCTCCTTGGTGGAAGAGTGGTAAGGGTGGGCAATGGGGGTCAAGTGACTTGCCCAGGGTCACACAGCTGGGAAGTGTCTGAGGCCAGATTTGAACCTAGGACCTCCTGTCTCTAGGCCTGACTCTCACTCCACTGAGCTACCCAGCTGCCCCTGCCTTTCTTCTTTTTGATGTTAAGTATCAACTTTTCCTTACACACAGCCTTGTCTTCCTCTAATTTCACTCCTTGCTCTTAGCTTTGTCTTCTGAGGTTTCTCAAAACAATTCTAATCTCTCTTCCACATAAATCCCTTTCTCTCACAGCCATTCACCAAACAAATATATACTTTGTGCCTGTCACTGTGCTTAACCATTGGCATACAAAGAAATGCAAAAAGTGTCCTTATTCTTAAGGTGTTCACATTCAAAAAAGGGAAGAATAACCCCAAAATAACTAGGAACATACAATATAAGAAGAAAAGTGAATTCAGAGAGGAAGTATGCAGAAGGTGTGATGACTAGAAAAGACTTTCTGAAGAAGGTGGAATTTGAGTTGTCTTAAAGGAAGAATGAGAAACTAAGAGACAGAGGACAGAAAGACAGCATTCTTTGCAAGGGGGACAGCAAATAGAAAGACATAGACTTTTGAGATGGGGGATAACAAGTAAAGTCAATGTAATTCAATTTTTTAGTTCATAGAAGAAAATAAATTGGAAGAAGACTTGAAAGATTTGAAAAGGCTCGAATTGTGAAGAGTTTTAAAAACACTGGGACTTTATCTTCAATCTTAAAGATAATAGGGAACCACTGGAGTTTATTGAAAAGGGGAGTGACTTAGTTAAAACATCTCACTTTGTTGATTAGAAGACAAATTAAATTGGGAAAGATTTGAGACATGGTGGTTATCAGAAGGCTATAGTAAAAGTCTAGACAAATGGTAATTTGGGCTTAACTAGAGTATTGGCTGTGGTGATGTAGGGGAGAGGGGATATATGTGAGAGATGGTGTGATGGTAGAAATGACATTATCTAACAAAAGACTGATTATATAAGCATGGTGAGGGTGAGCTACAGAAGTTACCTGGATTGTGAGCCTGGGTACCTGGGAAAATAGTAGTGCCCTCTATGATTATTGGGAAGTTTTGAAGAAGGAAGAACTTTGGGAGAGGGGAAATCATTAGTTATGTTTTGAACATATTGGGACTGAGACTCCATAGAATACCTCATTTAAGATTTCCAAAAGCTAGTTGTTAATTTGTGACTTGAACTTGGGAAAGATACAGCAGATGAATGTATAAAAGTGAGATTTATTTTCATAGTTGATAAATGGATTCATGTGAATCAATGAGATTGGTAAGTGGTATATTATAAACAACAAAAAAAGAAAAGATAGACAAGGACAGTCTTGGAGAATTCTCATTATTAGAGATAGTGATATCAATAAGGATTAGTCAGAGAACACAGAAAGAGGAGTGTCATTGAAATCTAAAGGGGAAAGATAATTAAGAAGAGGAAAATGATCAAAAATTTAAAATACTATCAGAGAGGTCAAAATAATTAGGATTGAAAAAAGGTCATTAGATTTGTTCAATGCAAAGTCACTGGTAACTTTGGAGGGAATAATTTCAATCGAATAAAAGGCAGATAATAGAAGTAAGATAATATTGAGAGAAAACACAATAGAGGCACTTATGATGATTACTAACTGATCTTCCTGAAATAAAGCTTACAGTTACTTCTTTAGCCCTTTTATTTCCTCTGAATTTATGTGTCCTTAAAATATGGCACCTGGAACTGAAGGTAATACACCAATTGAGGGTTAACCAAAATTGATTAAAACAGTACTATCAGTCTTCTCATATTTATTCTTGCAGTGCTACTATGTTTCTGTTAATGCAGTCTAAAACTGAATTGGACCTTTTGACTGCCATGCCACAATATGGAGTGACTGTCAAACCTTTTCCATATTACCAATTCTCTCATGTATCTCTGTCATGTACTTTTGTTTTCACTCTTTTTAAATTGTGTGACATCTAAAGTGGTCCAAGTCTAGGGAAATATGGATTAGCATGAAGAACTGAAAGGTACATTTCTAAAGGTTGAGATCTGGGGGAACTAATCACTACTATATAGGTGTGTGTATATATGTGGAAATGAGTTAAAGAGACTAACTAAAGAAAACTGTCTTTTAAGGACCTCAAATCTAAGGGTTTCAGAGGGTCATTTGAAGAGATTTCATTAGTTGATATGTATCTGTTGTTTAAAAGTTTTCCTCCTAAGCCCTATATCTTCAATTCCAAATTTCACTAAAATCAAATTACTAATTAACTTGATTTAAAAATAAGAATATAAGTTGGAAATAACTTTAGAGATCAGATAATTTAGTGTCCTATAACACAAACAGTCACATGCACACACAAACCCGCACACAATCCATGCTTCAATATCCCAGGATCAATGATTTTGCCTATTTCAGGAAAGATCCTGAGAGGTTACCACTTTATTTCTCAGCAATGTTTCTTTTTTTTTTAACATTTATTAATATTCATTTTTAACATGGTTACATGATTCATGCTCCACCTTTCCCCTTCAACCCCCTTCCTGCACCCCCCCCACCCATGGCAGATGCGCATTTCCACTAGTTTTGTCATGTGTCCTTGATCAAGACCAAATTCCAAATTGTTGGTAGTTGCATTGGTGTGGCAGTTTCGAGTCCACACTCTCAATCATGTCCACCCCGACCCATGCGTTCAAGCAGTTGTTTTTCTTATATGTTTCCTCTCCTGCAGTCCTTCCTCTGAATGTGGGTAGCTTTCTTTACCACAAATCCCTCAGAATTGTCCTGGGTCATTGCATTGCTGCTGGTACAGAGGTCCATTACATTCAATTTTACCACAGTATATCAGTCTCTGTGTACAGAGTTCTTCTGGCTCTGCTCCTTTCGCTCTGCATCAGTTCCCGGAGGTCTCTCCAGTTCGCCTGGAACTCCTCCAGTTTATTATTCCTTTTAGCACAATAGTATTCCATCACCCGCATATACCACAGTTTGTTCAGCCATTCCCCAATTGAAGGACAT